>NW_026918016.1:0-14073 GCF_032062105.1 Saccostrea cuccullata | reverse complement strand
ATTTGGTTGAAATTGGTTCAGTGGTTCAGAAAAGGGCTGAAAATATTCAAATGTTAACACACGACACACGACGCACGGCGACGGACGAAAACGATGTAATAGGTCACCTGAGTTACTCAGGTGACCTAAAAAGTTATTAAAAAGTTATGCCTAGTGCATGTTCTTTCTATTCATAGGAATTGATTTTAATCTAAATCTCGGATTCTTCCTCGAAATGGATATGATCGTAGCCATTACTAGAATATTCTTGGTCACTAAGGGCTTTAAAATCTGTACTTCGTTTTGAGAAAAAACACTGAGTTAACCTCAATTCAAATCATTAAATAGGTCGTACTTGTATTTTTCAACCTGATGTACGCAGTACTTTCATAGTGTAATGCTTATCTATGATTTCTAATGCGTAATTGCCCCCTATTTAAATTTTCAATGCGTATTTTGTAAAAATTCATTGTGTATTTCTGCAAATACGCCCCTTATCTGGAGCTCTGTAAATCTTGGATATATATTTAATAAATTTGATAATTTTACAAACTGAGTTACGTGAATTGAAACTTGCATTGTAAAACTTCAGTTTTGGTTTTAATATTCAGCCAGGGAAACATCGATGTATTGCAGCACAGAATGCCTATGAGAAGGGGATCAGTGGAGTAGATACACACTGAAAATGTTAAATTGCAGTTTGAGACATATTGATTCATCTTCTGTTTCTATGTTTGTTTGTTTTTTTTCCTAATTTTATAAAAGATTGAATGTATTAATTAAAGAAATAGTAAACTTTATAACTTTGTTTTTCCCCAGTTTTGATAAAATATAAGTACATGTAGTATTTACTTGGACAGGAAATACCAGTATTTACTAGCGTTTGATTCGGATTAAAAATACTATCGATTATCGAATCAAATCGGAAGCACCATTTCAATTCATAATCGGACGTTTCTTATGTTTTTTTTTTTTTATTAAAAAAATTGAGGGTTTTGTTTGAACCGAATCAATTTGAATATTTTCTGATTCAACATTTTTTGCAAGTCAAAACATGCATGAAATGCAAATTTCTGGAAAAATCTAGGGATTCTCAACTTTATGATTAATTTTTTAAACAAGCATAATTTATATTCAACATTTATTTCCACTACAAAGTTTTAATTCAGTTAAAATTTTAATTTTTGGAAATTTTGGGCCAAATACATCAAAGGTTTATTATTCTTTGACTTTTGAATGAATAGAAAAATTCTTTAAAATCTTTTCAAGAAGTCCCAGGGTTACTTTAGTGAGCTTGTGACCCATATATGGGCCCTAATATAGGCCTTTTGAAAAGAAATCTACAGTTTCTTATGTGTGTTTGTTTATTCTTGTTCTTAACCCTTTGACGCCAAAGCGACAAAAATGTCGTTTACCGTGTCAACGCCAAACCGACAAAAATGTCGCTTTGTAATACATGTTTAACTTTTTCGTTTATTTATCATTTATCTCAGTTTAATATCTAAATTTCACACAAGTATGGGCCTTTTTTTTTAAAATTTGGACTGGTTAAAATACGTCATATTTCTTTACATTGAATTAAATTATGACGTAGGTTTGGAGTTAGCGGTGGAAAATTTGGCGCGCCATAGCTAAGTTTTTTTTTAATGATAATAGTCCTCACATTTAATTTATTTCCCCGGCGATACTTACATGCATATCAATATTTTATCGATCGATCGATTGAGAGAGAGAGAGAGAGAGAGAGAGAAAAATCTGAATCTACATCTAGTCTTTAAAAAATGTATTTATCATTAAAAAAATAAGATTTGTTAAAATAAATTAAAATAATAGATTAAATACATTTAAAAACAGTAGTCACTGATATTACTGTTGAAATCTTCCGATAAAATGTCAATTTGAAATTGTATTGAACTTGCAACAATTTTTAGAAATAAAATTATTTTTTATACAGCTAATCCCGATATTTATTTATTTATTTTTAGCATTATAGAAATTTTTACTTAAAATATGAAAAAAAAAACAACAATAGACTAGGCTGAAAAGACAATATGATCTATTGATATTTCATTGGCGCTTGCGATGTTCTTATAGAAGATTAATTAATTTTATATGGCGACATCTTTTGAGAATGTATTTAATAATAGCTGAAAAAAGTACTATCACCTGTAATCGTAAGCGTTAATAATGCAATTCAAGAAATCTGAGCCTAAATTAAAAACTGATTTGTTTTCAGCGTCCAGCTACCTACCGATCAACTAAAAATGAACCTCCCCCCCCAAAAAAAAATCACTATATTATTTTCTTTTTTAAATTTCAAGCTTTGAGGCCTGGGATATTGAATCTATTTCATTTTCTATTTTTGATTTTCGTTATTATCGATCAGGTGGAACTATTAATTATGTTCAATAAAGCTTAGTTATGATATGTAATAAAATTCTGAAAATTAATCTTTTTATTAAACAAACATGTCGAGCTATCCATTAAAAAGATTTTTGGGCGTCTTTAAAAAAAATAATAAGCTAGGCCCTATACATTATTTGAAAAATGAAAAATAAAAGCAACTAGAGGCCATCTACAAAAAAAAAAAAAAAAGGAAGTTGCACTCTCCTGACCGATGAACAAAAAATTCCCGACTCAAAACTTTGTTTTAATATTCCAGGAAAAATTTGTTGGGTCTTATCCCGATAACGCATATGTTAATAAAGTTTTTAAGAAAAAAATCCCAACACCTACCCCCATTTATTTTACCCTAAGTTGGGAGAGGACTATAAACATTAATTGAAAGATGGCCTTTCTATTCAATTAGTTATATCAGCATGTAATAATAATAAATTGCCATTTTAACATTGAAATCATAGATGACGAGTTTTAACTCTGTTCACTCAACACCCCGGCTATATCTTAAGGTACATCGATACTCTGATGAGAGAGATAACTCTTAATGAATAAATGTCCATTACATATATTCCTTTATGAATCATTAAGGTTAAAGCAACATTTTATATAAGTGAGCAGAGGGTTTATGAGCCTTAAGGTTTTCTGCAAGTTCCATTTGGTTGCAAAAAAATCTCTACGTTTAGCGTTAGCGGACCTGGAATTAGTTTTTAGGTATATTTGAAAACAAACACACTACGAAAATGTACAAATACAAATGTTTGCCACACAGTTTATTTTTTCAATTTTGCATTTTTGTGTACCAGAAATTTTAATTTCGCTACACTAGTAGTTTATATTCGATACAATGTATATTCCCAGATGATGAGAAATTCTTCATGTTGTGCTTTTCCATTTCATTATGTTTTTTTTTTTATTCAGATAAAAAGATTTTTTTTTACTTTATTATGGACGCTAAACAAACAAAAAAAAACTAATTGCCTAGCATGTGATATTACAAGTCCTGTTCTGTAACTTCAAGATTCCGAGAAAGTGTAACATTGTATTAACAAAATGGTTGAGATGCCTTTGAAGAGAGTCCAATTAAAGCCGTAGTATTAAAGGATATACCTATCTGCATCGCCTCATACAAAAAAAAATTATTAAAACTAGTGCTATACGAATTATTTAATGATTGCTTTAGACATATATAAATGTATGTACATTTCAACACAATTTACCTAAATATGAAAAGCCGCGATTGCAGGTAAGCTGATGCCTTTATATTTCCATTTCTAATTTTTTCTCGTGATAACTCTTTGAAAGTTAGTGGAGTTGATTTCTTGAAATTTCTACCGGAATGTAAATTAGAAATCAATAGCTAAGTTGACCAAATAAGCATGTAAATCTAGTGCGGCTGTCTTTGTATTTGACATCAGTAGGCGAGGACTTTAGAAATTGGCATGGGAGTCCTCATGTAATTTAGATCCATGTCTACATTTTTAAAGTCTAAATCTACTTTTTTATTTCCAATGAAAGGGAAAAAAAGGGGAATCATGTCTAGTTAGTATAGTATGTCAAGGACATCAATTATCGTTGATGCCCTGGCATATTTTACTAACTGACGTGTTTCCTTAATCAAATACATTACAATACATGAGATTTCGTCAAATGACTGCAATACACCTATCATTGATCAAACTATACATTTTTTTTTATTTTAGAACTTTTCATAAATTAGTTAATCCCAAAAATCGTTAAATAGACATATTATTGATTAATCTGACGAGTTTTGATCAATTTCAGGAATTTAGAAAGTTCATTATTTCAAACCATGCCCAATGATACAATTTAATTTTTCGTAGATTAGAAGTCGAGCTCATATGCTAAAGCATGACATGTGACTCTCGGCTATATTTTTTCTGTCAAGCAGGTGAAAATTTGTATTTGGGAATATGATCGCGAATGGCCAAGTCATTCCGACATTTGGAATCTATGTTACAGAAACCAATTTCTATAACGTTTTTTAGATGATGTTCGATTGTTGTGTCCAAGTGTTTACCCCCCCCCCCCAAAAAAAAAAAAATAAAAGTCTATTATTCCTCAGTTCAGCAGCATTAATACCATTACTGCTTTTGATACAGTCTGATTTACTTGATAAAAAAAACAATAACTAATGATTTTTAATTTTTAAATATGGAATAAACTTTATCAAAACACTTCATTATGTAAATGAGTAGTGTTTCATGTTTCTCCGCGTGGTAGTAGAAAAGATTTTATTATTTATGATTTAACCCTGAAGAACCAATTTTATACACCATGAGTTCATTTACACGAAAGTAATATTTATTCTATTATATCGGGATCGATTTTTTTTTTTCGAGGGGGTGGCCCGGGTGCCCTAGTTTTGAACTGGACTTCTCCTTTTTTCATGGTATTTGAGGGGAGGCATTGTAACAACACAATAAAGATGTATTAAAAATGTTGGTAATGTCTAGAAACGTACTGAGTTAGAACCCCAACACAAATCTATCATTAAGTCACGCCAACTTTGTTTTGAAGCGTCTTAATTATTAAAATGCTCATCAAATTCTGGAAAAATGAGATAAATTATATATTTAAAAGTAATTAAGTTATGCATATTTGCATTAAGAAAGTACCAGGTTATATAAGGGTCCGTTTTTTCGTAGGGCTGGGACGATACAACTTTTTCTATATCATAGTTCACGATATTTGAGCCACGATAAGATATGTACTACGATATGATTAATTGCTTATAAAATCTTTTTCTGCATTGAAATAAGTTATTTCTTTGCAAATAAGAAAAATTTATTAAAAATAGTTGTTCATATGTTGTAAAACAAAAATATTTTACTCATAGACAAGTGGTGTAAATTATTATTTACTTCATATCTATATGTATATTTAGCTTATTTCTTAAGATATTAAACATTAAACCCCAAATGTTAAATACACAAAAAAAAAGAAGTAAATTTTTTGAGGCGATATTTCTTCATATCATGTATCGATATGCGTATCGTTCTCTCAGAATTCCTATATTTGTCCCCGCCCTATTTTCTGTTCAGCAGTTATAAATTAATAACATTATGTATAAATATTATTTAAAAAAGAGTTGGGGGGTCTTTTGTTTATCTAAAGTCTTTCCTTGCAATTGCTAGCTACAGGATTAATGTTTGCTTACTTTATGGTACTGATATATTAAAATTATTGGAATAAATATGATTCTTTTATAAAATTTTCTTTACATCCTTTTACCCTGGTTAAACAGGTGCTTTTTCATTATCAATTTGACGCGTTTTTTCTGACGCAACTATTTACGTCTTAGTCGACGTCATATATAGTACGGCATCCTTGACGTTATACTCGTAACGTTATTCGGCGTCGAAAGGGTTAAAGGACTCAGAAAGTAGTACACCATGCTCCAGTAAGGCAAAGAAAAGACATTCCTCAGGTTCTGGTTCTAAAGTCACGAGGAAGAGACATATTCAAGTCCACTTTCAAGTGATGAGGATGGAAAATTTTCCGCAAGTCATTGGACGTATGAAGATCTGAAGTTTATAAATACCTTTTTTGAGGGCACACGGAAACCCTTGGAAAATTTTGTTAAGAAAAATGCCTTTAAGAAAAAAAGGCTTGTTTGGCCAATCCCACAAAATGACTAATGTTTTGTAAAAACATCTTAATGAAATACTACATTTTCATATAATTTGGCATTGCTCACAAATATGCGGGAAAATGGCCTAGGTTCAGATCAGTTGGGATAATTGAAGAGGAGATATTAGAATATGAGCAGCAAGGACAAAATAAAATTCTGAAAAAATGCTACAGGATATCAGTAAGTCATAATTTACCTGTTTAAAATTTATTTTAGCTCACATCAGGCCAACAATAAACAAGAGTCCCATGGGCCCTTTTAGGTCACCCGAATATCATGCGACAACTTTCCAACAATTGAATTGGATTCATGAAGTTCACAATTATAAAAGAGGCACCATTGCTTATCATATCTATACACTGCATGCTTACCTGGTTACTTAATACCCAGAGGTAGATTAGAGTAACAAAGAGAAAATGCATTTCCAATTTTTGTGTATGTCAGGGCCCCGGGTCAGGGTTCTTGTGTTAGGGCGGGTCCACATTTGTGCACCCCATCCCACAGGAACCAATGACCCTGGGGCCACATCTTTCAAAATTTTGGAAATTTCATAAATTTTATTTCATCATGTTGATTAATACCAAAGTGCAGATTTCAAAGCATTACATTATTTTCAATATGTTCCCCCCCCCCCCCCAAAGTACCTCTGACCTTTGTCCCAGGGGCCAGGAAATAAACCATCTTTGTCATAAACATATACTAAGATCATTGGCATAATCCCAGGAACATGGGGAAAGATTTTCAAAGAATTCATGCATTTTCACTTTATAAACATTAGAGCCTCGCTCTAACACAAGAAACCCTGACCCAGAGGCCCTGAAATTCAAAAATCTCAATGAGGCACCCTTCCTCCTCATAACTTTGTACATAGTTTATTGGTTAAATACCCAGGTGCAGAAAAGAAGATTTTTAAAAAAAATTATGCATTTTCACTATATAATCAATAAAGACCCACCCTAACACCAGAACCCCCAATCCAGGGGCCATGAAAATTTACAATTTTGAAAAAAGGCAGCCTTATTCAACATAACTATGTACTTGGTTAAAGTTTATTTAATACTCAGAAGCAAAGAAGAAAATTTTCAAAGCAATAATTCATTTTTACTTTTTACCTATATAGCCCCGCCCTAGCACTAGAACCCCTGACCCTTGGGCCATGAAATTCACAATTTTGGAAGAGGCAGCCTTATTTAACATAGCTATGCACTTGGTTAGTTTATTTAATGCCTATGAACAGAGAAGAATTTCAAAAAATTTTTGCATTTCACTATATAATCTATATAGCCCCACCTTACCACTAGAACCCCTGACCCTGGGGCCATTAGATTCACATTTTGAGAATAGGCAGTCTTATTCAACATAACTATGCATTTGGTAAGTGTATTTAATGCCCATGAAAAAAAGAAGAATTTCAAAGAGATTTTGCATTTTCACTATATAATTATGAAGCCCCACCCTACCACTAGAACCCCTGACCCTGGGGCCATTAGATTCACAATTTTGGAAGAAACAGTCATTTGCAACTTAACTATACACTTGGTTAGTTTTTTAATCCAGGAACAGAGAAGAAGAATTTCAAAGAATTTATGCGTTTTCACTATTATAATCTTTTAGTGCCCCAGCACTAGAACCCCTGACCCTGGGGCCAGGAAATTCACAATTTTGGAAGAGGCAGTCATTTTCAACTTAACTATGCACTTGTTTAATTTACTTAATGCCCAGGAGCAAAAAAGAAGAATTTCAAAGAAATAATGCATTTTCACTATATAACCTATTAAGCCCCGCCCTAGCACTAGAACCCCTGACCCTGGGGCCCGAATTTCACAAGTTGGAAGGACTCAATGCTGATTACAATCATACCAATAGTTTGACTGCTTGATGTTCAGGATACAGAAGAAGATTTTTAAAGATTGCACTAATTTTAGTGGTTTTTGCCCCACCCCCGGCCCCAGGGGGGCAGGGATATGAAAAATTTCAATTTTTTTTCCCTTCACCCATAGATGCTATTTGCCAAATTTGGTTGAAATTGGTTCAGTGGTTTCAGAGAAGAAGCTGAAAAGTTCAAATGTTAACGCACGACGACGGACGAAAACGGATAGCAATAGGTCACCTGAGTTTCCTGGGGCCTGGGGATGGGGCCAAAACCACTAAAATTATTGCAATCTTTATAAATCTTTTTCTTTACTCCTGGACATCAAGCAGGCAAACTGTTGGCATGAATGTATTGAGCATTAAATCTTTTCCAAAATTGTGAAATTATGGCCAAGGTCAGGGGTTCTAGTTTAAGGGCGGGGCTATAAGATTATATAGTGAAAGAGCATTTTTTTTAACAAGAGGCCCATTGGCCTTATAGGTCACCTGAGTATCATGTAACAAGTTTCCAGCGATTGTATTTGGTTCGTGTTTTAACCCAAAAGCCATAAAATTTACAAATTTTGAAGGAGGCACCATTGCTTATAAAAGGGAGATTTCAAAGCATTAATTTATTTTTAGTCAAATACCCCCCTGGTACCCCTGACCCAGGGGCCCTGAAATTATCTATTTTGAAAGAGGCCCCTTTCTTCATTATAAGGCCAGCATTTTTTTTATGTTTAGGTTTAGTTATGAACATGAGAATGAAGCCCCCAATGAGAAGGAAAAAAAAAAAAAATTTTGATAAATCAATTATTAACATTTGTACATTCTTTTTTTATGCTATTCTAAAGGTCCTTACCACTGGACACATGATGCTTAGACTGTAAGCTATAACAGAGACCTAAACAATGTCGCTGGCAATATGCAATAGCTACCACGGGCTTTTTAAAAACCCTTTGGGGAGAAAAATAATTTACAGACAGATACTTTTGAAACGAATACATAATTATCTCACCAGCATGTCATTGTGCTACAAAGTCGTCAGCATTTTATTTGTCCTTTGAACGGGTGAAACGTTTTGAATGGCACTCGTATCGATGAATTTTACACTAAACCAAGCTATCTTCTCAGATCTAGCTTTATTTACCCCCCGTTTCATCGTAAAACCGGAAGTGCCAGTTAGTAAATTTGAAATCTCAATCCCGACTCAAATTTTACATCGGAAAGAAAAAAAATTTTTTTATTTTTTTCTGAAAATTCAAAACCTTGAATGGAGGGTTTGTAAAAAGAAAAAAAAATAAATCCTAGCCTTAAATATGTAATTAGATCATTAGTATATTAACCAGGAGCAAAATAAGATGTTCAAAGAATTCATGCATTTCACTATATAATCATTAGAGCCCCACCCTAAAACAAAAACCCCGACCCTGGGGCCAAAAAATTTACAATTTTGGTAGAGGCACTCTTGCTCATCATAACTATGTACTTAGTTAGTTTATTTAATACCCAGAAGCAGAGAAGAAGATTTTCAAAGAATTCATGTATTTTCACTATATAATCAATAGAGCCCCGCCCTAACACCAGAACCCCCGACCCTGGGGAAAGAAATTCACAATTTTGGTAGAGGCGCTCTTGCTTATCATAACTATGTACTTAGTTGGTTTATTTAATACCCAGGAGCAGAGAAGAAGATTTTTAAAGAAATAATGCATTTTCACTACCTACTTATTTAGCCCCGCCCTAGCACTAGAACCCCTGACCCCAGGGCCATGAATTTCACAATTTTTTAGAGGACTCATTGCTGATTACAATCATGCAAACAGTTTGACTGCTTGATGTCCAGGAGTAAAGAAGAAGATTTTTTAAAAATTGCATTAATTTTATTTTTGGCCCCACCCCCCAGGCCCCAGGGGGGGAGGGATCAGAAATTCATAATTTTTTTTCCCCTTTACTCATAGATGCTTTGTGCCAAATTTGGTTGAAATTGGTTCAGTGGTTGCAGAGAAGAAGCTGAAAATGTTCAAATGTTAACGCACGACGGATACGACACGAAAACGGATACAATAGGTCACCTGAGTTTACTCAGGTGACCTAAAAATCTTCTTCTCTGCTCCTGGGTATTAAATAAACAAACTAAGTACCTTGTTATAAGCAGGAGTGCCTCTTTCAAAATTGTAAATTTTATGGCCCCAGGGTCAGGGGTTCTGGTGTTAGGGCGGGGCTCTATTGATTATACAGTGAAAATGCATTTATTCTTTGAAAAAATAAGTTCTTTGAAAAAGTCTTCTCTGCTTCTGGGTATTAATTTAACGTACTAAGTAGTTCTTTAAAATCTTCTTTGCTCCTGGGATTAAATATACTAACTAAGTACATATTTATGATAAGCAAGAGTGCATCTTCAAAAATTGTGAATTTTATTGGCCTCAGAGTCAGGGATTCTGGTGTTAGGGCTAGGCTCATTGATTATTTAGTGAAAATGCATTAATTCTTTGAAAATCTTCTTCTGAGCTTCTGGGTTTTTAAAAACCTAACTAAGTACACAGTTATGATGAGAAGGTGCCTTTTCCCAAAAATTGTTAATTTTATGGCCTCAGGGTCAGGGGTTCTGGTGTAAGGGTGGGCTGTATTGATGAGTGAAAATGCATTAACACTTTAAAAATTTTTGTGCTCCGGGGTTTTAAATAAACTAAGTAAGTACATACTGTATACAGAGTTATTTTCGCCCCGTGTTATTTTGCCCTTTCACACTGCAAAAAAAATCTTCCCCGTTTTAAATTCGACCAATCGTAGTTTTGTTTAAGAAATTATACAAAATTTTTTTGAATTCGCCCTAATGAGGTAAGGGCAAAAAGGGGCGAAAAAAAACGGGGCAATAGTTCCCTGTATACAGTAGTTATGATGAGCAAGAGTGCCTCTTCCAAAATTGTGAATTTTAATGGCCCCAGGGTCGGGTTTCTGGGGGTAGGGGGGGATTTATTGATTATATAGTGAAATCGTTTCCTTTGCTCTTGGGTATTATGCCAATGATCCAGGATATATTTTATGATGAAGGGGCATTTAGCAAAATTGTCAATTTCATGCCCCCTGGCATGAAATCATGGGGGGGGGGGGGATAGTCTAAAAATAAGTAAATGCTTTGAAATCTGCTTTTTGGCATTAATCAACCATTTATGATGAAATGAAATTTATGATAAAATTTCCATAATTTTGAAAAATGTGGCCCAAGGATCAGTGGTTCCGGTGGGGTGGGGTGCACAACTGGTTGTAAAGTGGACGTGCATTTTCTCTTTCTTACTCTGATCTACCTCAGTCTGGGATTAAGTAACTAGGGTAAGCATCCTAAGTGTATAATTATGATAAGAATGGTGCCTCTTTCAAAATTGTGAATTTTATGGCATCTGGTTTAAAAACAAATAAATTCCATTGTTGGAAAGTTGTTACATGATACTCAGGTGACCTAAAAGGGCCCGTGAGCCTTTGTCTTATGTTTTAGGCAAAGACATAAAACATAACCATATCAATAAAATATAATGTTTCAGTTGTAAATCGCTTTGAAATTGGTGGAAAATAAGCAATTTTATCGTTTTTGTCAATAAACATATGTCCACCACCGTGTCACACAAAATGCTTTAGTATGAATGTGTTAAATAACATTCCATGTTATCTGTAAAAATGAATTTTTGTGCACGGGGGGAAAGATGTTTTAAAAATATTTTCCGTTGATTTTATGGTGAAAAACAATAAGTTTTTCCAAAATTTTAAGTTATCTCTCCTTTTTTTTCCAAATAAGTTATGTTTTATGAAAATTGATATAATTATTAAAAAAAATATTAAAAATTCATCGAATATGTTAATTTTGAAAATTGACTTAGAGGTACATGTAGGCGGGAGAACAATACTATCGTTCGCAGTTCTTTAAACAAAACTTATACGGCGGTGATAATATTTTCTGCTATTCCGAAATGAATAAATCTAAATAAATAACAGTACCATCTTAATAAAAACCCATTTCTTTCGTTAATATACGAGTAAGTATTTTAACCTTCTTAAGGATGTGCATGTATATTCCCCAAAATGCCCTTTCTAAAAGCCTGAAAAAAAAAGGGTGTGTTTTAATGCTGAATATAATGATTTCCCAGTTGCTACCTACATGTACGTTATCTACGTAACAACGAGTGCTTCTGCTTTGTGCCAAGTGAAAACCGACCGAAGATGTTTTGGTACCAAATGCTTATGATGAGCGATGAAAATCCTTGATCACATGTGCACGGAAGGTGTACGGTAAAATAAACGGAAATTAGTTGTTGTTTCATCAAATGCTCAATTTAATTGCTTTTTGTATAAAAACATAATTATACCTTATGGAGCAAGGTGTTGCCCAGAACATATTACAGATGGTGTAATTACTGATTCAACCTTATAACCTCTGTTAGAGACACACGCGGGAAAAAGTGCAAGCACTTGTTTTGGAATATATCTCACAAGCTGAAAACAGGGATGTCAAATAAAGTTTTTGCAACTGTGCTACAGTTTTCAAAAGACTCAGTCAGACGTACGCCTGCAATTAAGTCCATTAACAAAATCTACTGCAAACATTTGTACATCATAGTTTCGGTTTCCAGCACGTAACGAGGGATGACATCATTACCAATCATACACGTTCGTTGGCTCAAACACTCTTCGGTCAAGGTTTAAATCCCGCCATTCTCGTTTAGATGGGACATATATATAACATACAAAAGAGTTCCCATTTTCGATTTCAACGGCGTTCTTACAATCTGCATAAACATCGACCTTTCATCAAACCAACGGTGATCGTGACCACGACTTATCTCTCAACTATAAAAACAATGATTCAAACATTCTGAAACATGCATTTGCATATGACACCGAGGAAATAAGAGTTGGGTAAAGGAGGGTGACGTTTTTGTGATTGATAGAGGGTTTCGAGATTCAGTTGACTTTCTCGCCGAAGTTGGTATAAGAAGTGAAATGCCAGCATTCTTTAAAAAAGGCTGAGACAGTTAGCAACAGATTAAAGTAACACGTCAAGGCTCGTCACAAAAAAACCATGGGTTAACGTTGTGGAATCGGCAAACGCAAGGCTAAAGTCATGGAAATATTTCGATAAAGTCCTGTCAAATAGTTGATCCCTTTTGTCGGAGATGACATATCTATGTTGCAGCAATATGTAACAAGTATTTACCAGCACTGAGCAGTGGAAGCAGAGATGATGACGAGGTAATCGGCTACAAAATGTTATATCTGGCGAAACAAAACAATGAGCTGCAAGTAAGAATTGAAAACGAGAAGCTTAACAAAGTAAGGGGGGTCTGGGAAAGATTACATTCCACTGACATACTTGCAAAATCATATGCCCAAGAACATTTCAATGACAAATCGGAATTTGAAGTGATGGTTTGTAAACAAGATTCACAACTATTGTGCTCAAAGCTTCAGAGTCGATATATTACGTCAAATTAAAATCATACTTACTGTGGATAATGTATGATGAATGTCGAGTACTTTCATGGTACTGCCAGTGTAGAACCGGGTCCAGGGTAGTTGGTGTGTGCGCTCATATAACTTCAGTCATGTGGTATCTGGGTTATGCAAGAGTCTGGGGCAACCATTCGACTGCACGGAGTATTTACAAGACGCAAAAGATATTCCGGAACCGGAAAAGATTGACGATAGTGATGACAGTGATGAAGATGGTGGACGTGTTGAAGAATGACAATTAGAACAATTTTATGTTATTCTAGGACTTTCAGTTTATTATAAGGTGGGCATTCTCGACTTTACATAGTAAGCGTTTGAAATTAACTCAGCCTTTCATTCACTGTTAAAATATATACATGTACATGAGATAAAGATTCGGGCAATGTCAACGAGTTTAACAATGATTCAATGACAGTGTTTCGCAAAGAGGCTTAAGTCGTCTCATCGTTGTCAACAACAATTTAAAGTTCCTGGTGTTATTAATTTTTTAACCTATTAGAATCTATGCCCCCATTAGTCCGAAATCCGGAGTTTTCCTGGCTTTTTTTTTTACGATTTTGATATTTTTTCCTGGCATGTAAAATATCAAAATTAAAAAAACCCGGGGAAAAGGGAATTTTTTGGACATGTCCCCCTTTGAGAGACGCTAATGCCAAGCCTTACTGAAGGTCCAAGGATGACTGAGA
>NW_026918015.1:0-13664 GCF_032062105.1 Saccostrea cuccullata | reverse complement strand
TAATCAGAAAACACACTGTTTATTAGGAATAAACGTAAATTGAAAAGTTTGTACTGTCTTGCATGATGTTTTGGTTAAATAAACATGGCGATGAAGGAGTTGCCTATCCCGTTAATGTATAGGCCTCTGGTATCAAGTCGAAAGTTCCTTTGTAAGGCTAGGCCTAATACTTTTTTTAAATACTCTATATTAAAAAAAATATCAAAATACAAACATGATGTGATGAATATTTGGTTTGAATACTAAAATTTATTTTAAATGTTAAATTCACTTCAAATTTCAACTTATTTCCTCTTGATGCTTACTTTGCTGCCTGTTGGCATGTTGCCATTTTCCTCTGAGAATGTGCTTTACGTAAAAATATCAAATTCGAATACTTACACTTTCAAATAATATTTATACAAAACAATCTTTCTTGAACAAACTTTGAATATCTTGACTTAACCAACAAACGTGGTATAAAAAGAGTCTGGAATATGCTGTGCTTCTGCAGCAGCGTCTGCGTTCTTCACTGAAGTAAACAATGATGGTGTCAACTTTGAGAGGCAGGTGGTAAACCCAGTTCAACCGAAATTAAACTAACATTTCAGATTTCATATTCTTAAAGATTTTACATTTCAGACGTATTTAATGTCTTTTAGAATTAATATTGATATACATGTCAAAAACGTAATTTTGTAAAATGCATTAAAAACACAAACACAAATGTCTGAAACTTAATGTGTATGATTTTCATCTCCAAAAATTCTAGATTTAACTTTTCATAAATCAGTTTGTGCGACGTTTTGTAATTTTTTATACATGAATAAACAACTCCATCACACAATATATTGTGTCAGTATCGCATTTCACATACCTTACGACATTTCAGTTCATAAAGTCTAAAAATTTACCAAATCACCACACTTATATTAAAAAAAGGACATTATTATTTTTGGCACAAACTTTTGTAAACATGTGTAAGATAACATTATTCAAGGAAGGCACTTTATTTTTAGTATTGACTATGCGCGAAATATTTTCCACTGTCATGGGAGGAGGGCGGCAGCGACTAAACAACCAGGCTTTCAATGTTTCAACTTTGAGAGGCAGGTAAAATTGTTGTTTCAGATTTCATATTCTTAAAGATTTTACATTTCAGACGTATCTAATATCTTTTAGAAATAATATTGATATACATGTCAAAAACTTAATTTTGTAAAATGCATTAAAAACACAAACATAAATGTCTGAAACTTGTTGATTTTCATAGGACTTTTACCATTTTTTACAAAACTTTCCTACACAATATATTCCGAAGACATTTCATTATAAAGTCTACCAAATCATCACACTTATATTAAAAAAAAAAAACAAACTTTTGCATTGGATAATGAACCACTTTACTGTCTCGGAAATATTGGGAGGAGGGGGTAGACAACCAGCCTTTCAATGTTTCAATTGTAAAATTGATGTTAGGAAAAAAAGGGGGCGCCTGTTGCTACGTGCCTGGTTTATGATTTCATTTCAAAACTTTCCTCTATAGAAATGAATCATTTTAAAACAGATATTAAAAAAAAAATGCAATTCATTTTTAACACTCTCTCATTTTTTAGTTTATTTTTAACACGTTTATTAAATAAAGTTTCCTTTCATATATACCCGTTTTTACACTTAAGAAATGATTAAAAATTCATAATTTGGTTAAATGCATACATTTCATATCTCTGCAAATTCCAAAGAGGGGCGGGGTCCAGATCACCCCCTCCTTTCTCAATCCGCTCATACAGATTGAAATAACATAAGCACGTTTCCAATCTTGCCAGTAAAAGTAACTGTTCTTTCGCTTTTCTTATTTAACGATTTTTCTTTAAAAATTTTTAACAAACCGGCCGCGGGATCATGAAACATTTTAGGCTTAAGTCAAAATCTATATTTGACAATAAAATGTAGAAATCAAGCACTGAGTCCAAAATTAAAATATTGTTCAATATATTATTGTACAAAGGTGTTGTTTATCTGCAAAATTAGAAATAAATTTCATAATTAGTAAATATTTCATAGGCGATTGAAAATTTGACTTAAGCCTACGTTTGATTCATGATCCTGAGGCCAGGTGTATCTACTTCTTCATTCTATATAATTTATTCACATCCAATTTCACACATATTCGCGTTCACCAGGGAGTCTGATATTTTCCAAGGGGGGTCCATGGTAACTATTTTCTTGTTTTAGTATATACATTTTTTAACCTGGTCACAGTAAATTCCATGGGGGGGGGTCCTGACCCTCACGCTAACGGCTAACTGAAAGTGGGGGGGGGGGGGGAGGGTAAACAAACAAAAAAAGGTAAACCCCAATTTTCAATACATAGAAAATGTCTATCTTTGCACAAAAAGTGGAAGGGGGAGGGGTTTACCCCCCCCCCCCCCCTAGCCCATTGAGTCATTGATTTTAACCTCTCCCCCCCCCCAAAAGAAAACCACTTGAAATACATTTTTGAGTTTGGGCGAGTTTCCGGGGTTTTTTGTGTATGTTTTTTTTTATTTTTGGATTGGGGTGGGCCCCCAGTGGAAAAAAAATCTGGATCTGAGCCTGGTTGAATTTAAAAAAAAAAAAAAACAAAAAACGTTCCGATCGACATTTTAGCGCGAAGTATTTCCCGCCACGAAGTTTCAGCGGGAAAAAATAGACAAAGAGAATGGAACCTTCCATATTTAGGTGTGATAAGTTCAGCGATAACTTTAAAATATATATAAGATTTGGAAAATTTTCCCCTTTATCTTCGATCTCCAAAATATTTGTAAAGAAAAACGTATTTGTGTCATTTTATGGAATAAAAACACAAGTTAGTCAATGTATATATTAAATATATTCATTTTTCTTATCCAAAACACCCCTTAGTGATTTTTCATTGCACAGTCCGAAAACAGGTTTCGAACAAACGAATCGTGCACCACACCAAAGGTATCCAAGCCATAGCATAATAGCAGATGACAAATATTGTAGAAGAGATCATGTCAGAGTCAAAAAAGAGGAAGGTTGAGGCAAGTATATCTTAACAGAAGCTTTATATTTTGATCAACTTCTCAAAACACTAAGAACAAAGTGAGTTTGTGAAACACTGATGCCCCCATAAAACAACATAGCGAGGGTAAAGCTTTCTCAAATGCAGATCAAATATGTTGGTACCAAAAGTAAGGCCTTATCAAAAGAAAAGCAAAATATAAAACGCTAGCTACACCTGTTCCAGAATTATGACTAAGGTTAACATTTTACAAGATAGGACAAATATCGGGTCATGGTAAAAGAGTCGAGGTTGTTGGTTTCCAAAGAAAGAGTACGTATGGGAAGTATGATAGCGCTGGCCCTAGCCGTTCAAAAGTTGTGGCCAAGGTTAAATTTTTTAATACTGAAGTAGGTCAAACTATAACATTAAGGTCAAAGGGTCAAGATTCTTGGTAGCTATAATAAAAGCTCTTGTCACAAGGATTACACATGTGAAATATTAAAGCTCTAACATGTACACCTACCATTCAAATGTTATAGTCAAGGTTAAAGTTTGTAAAAAGTAGGTCAAACTCCAAGGTAAAAATATCAAGGTTGTTGATATCAAAATGAAAGGTCTTGTCACAAGGATGAATTTTGTGAAGTATGAATGCCCTAGTCCTTCTGTTCAGATCATGACCCCCGGGGGTAGGGTGGGTGAACAATGGACAATCAAAGTTTTTTTACGTGGGAATATTTAGGAAAAATCTTTTTAAAAACTTTTCTTGACAACAGCGAAGCTTGTTACAATTTTATAAGTTTATTTATATACTGAAGCATCCTCAGGCAGTAAATTAAGATTCAAGTGTGTTTTAAACATGGCCATTGGGGGTAGGGTTTGGCCACAATGGACTTTCAAAGTTTTGAATTGGAATATGTGGAGAAAATCCTTAAAAGATCTTTTCCTGGATGAAGGGGAACAAAAATTGTGAATTTTATGGTCCCTGACCCCCTGGGGCCTGAGGGGTGGGGATCAAACCACTAAAATTATTGTAATTTTCTTCTTTACTCCTGGACATCAAGCAGGCAAACTGTTGGCATGAATGTAATGAGCATTGAGTCCTCTGCCAAAATTGAGAAAATCATGGCCCGAGGGTCAGGGAATCTAGTGCTATGACAGGGCTTTATAGATTATATAGTGAAAATGCATTAATTATTTGAAAATCTTCTTCTCTGCTCTTGGGTATTTAGTAAATTAAGAACATAGTTATGACTAAAAAGAATCGAATGCCTTTTAAAAAATCAAGAGAATAGCAAAGCCATAATTGTTCGTGGGACTTTGGGATTTAAACTTTTCAATAATAAACCAAATTTTACTTTTTCCTAGCCACAGTGCTCAGGTGAGTGATGTGGCTCATGGACCTCTTTTTCCATTAATTAAGCTTTTTACATATATCATCATCTAGCAATTAATTGTTCTGAACCTGGTTTGATTAACATTACATTTTCCTAGACAGAAACATGAAGAGATTTCATTTTCATACTTGCTTTTACAGAATGGGGGCCCTATGAAAATCGTCCCTGTTGAAGTTCCCCTTAGCAAAATCAAATTGATTGAATTTTGATTTATTTTGTAGTTGTTTTCTGAGCATTGGATTTTCATTGTTTTTTGATTTGCAAAGAAATCAACTGTGCCTCCTTGCTAAATTGTATGGGAAAAAAACATTGAAATAGCATTGAACATTGGATTTTGATTTATTTTGCATTGACTTTTGATTGAAAATGGCTGGATTTTTGCGAAATATGTAAATGAGATGAAGGATTGATTTGACATCACGGAAAAATGCAAAATCAATGCAAAACAAATGAAATACAGTATGAAGCATTTATTTGATGTCACTTAGCATTATTGTGACATCACAGAAAAATGTTAAAGTAATACATATAAAAACATTTAAGTGATGTTATGAAACTTGAGAAGTAACATAGAATAAATACATATGGTAACAAACAATATCCAGCATCATGCTCAATGCAAACATTATTAATAATAATCCATCACATGTATCTTTACCAAAATTTTGAATACTTATCTTAAAAATTCACCAGTACAGTTATAAATTCAAGTAAAATAAATGAATTACTAACTTCCTATTAATTAAATGTTACACTTGAATGTGTGTGAGACATGAATAACACCCAAAAATCACTGACACAATAACAGTATAGTTCCATACATTAATCACATATCACAAAGGCACAATTTGAAGTACACTTCCTTGAATTCCATTTCTATGTTACTCAGCAAATAAGTTTCTCACTTTCTGGACTGTTATTGGTAGTTTTTGTGGAATTGCATTAGTTAAATCTTTTTTTACCATTTAACTATAGACTGCTTTAAATTTATTGAACATTTTCGGTGGCACAGGATCTATCTTCAAATTTTTGCACTTGGAGCATGTTACATACTCTGAAAAAAAAACCACATTCAAGATATTTATCATTTGATAAATAAATGAATCTTTTAAATAAAAAAGAAATGAGAGTCAAGACTGCATGGTGTTTCGAGGTTTGGTGCATAATTAGTAATTCTGTAGTGTAGACTAATTAGTTTATAGTTACACTATCTGCTCAGCAGTGGACACCAGCAGTGTTGCTTAAACAAAGAGCATAGATTAACTTAATTTGATCAGAAAGCACGTGATGGAAATTAAGCCCCGATCTTTGTTTACATAAGACTTCCTTGGAGAGTGAAATTTAATACTTGGCATGTTCCCCTCTCTGAAATTCCACAGAATGTGTAATGATGGGTAAAATAATGCTATAAACAGTGATTAAGAATAAATTTTGAGAAAAAAAGAAATAACTTACTTCCTGAGAAAACAATGTATCCATTATTTGTATGGCATCTACTTCAACAGCACCATCTTTTCATCACCTTCAATATCACTTGTCTGTCACAAAACAACACTAGCTGTCTTCATCATTCTTAGATTCTACACAACTTTTTGCCATAATATGAATAGTTTAGTCCACAGGGAAGAACACAACAAAATGTTGATCATTTCCATCAAAGTACATCATGGCTTCTAGCTTGTCTGGATGCAGCGCCAGCAGAATTTGAAATGGGTGATAAAGTGACGTAGAGTAATCACCTGATTTTTATCAGCCTCTCCCTGGATATGTTTACAGCTGGTCAGCACTAATATAACCAGCAATATACACAGCTGATAAAGCTACCATTTATTTCTGAATCAATGCTTCAGAAAATAAATACAAATTCAATCATGGATTTACCAAAGAGATCACTTCATGTGTAATTTGTTATTTGTATGACATCATATAAATTCAAAATAAATGCAAAATAAATGCATTGAAACAACATTTATTGAAAAAATCAAATTTCAATCATTCCAAAATCAATGGTCTGAAGATTTTTGAATTGGATTCAATCAAAAATAAATGCATAACCAATGTTCAATGTATTTTCAAGACATATAAAATCAAAAATCAATGCAAATATAGCATTTGTTTTTGCTAAGGGTCTCGATATCAGACGTTACACAGACGGCAAAGCTTATGGTATATAACATCGATATTAACTGCAACCACACAATTCAGCAAAATCCACCAACTCATTATTCAAGCAGAAAAATACTTCAATTTATGCCAACCTCTGAAAGCTCTCATGATCAACAAATATCAAATATTGGAGGATGGCACAATAAAACTAACAGACAATTCATTGGTAAGTTCTGCATTCTCCTTATCTAAGAAATATCATAATTAGGAAGATGGGGAGAACAATTAAGATGTCCAAAATACCTATTTGCCTCACATGTTCAAATAAATATATATTCAATCTGTGCATTATAAGTATTACAATTAAGTACTCATTATTCATTATTAGGGGTGGCTCATGAACAGTTGTGGCATTTCAATTAGGTTTGTGATATGATCCTTTCATAAATGGGTTTCAATTATTTCTCAAAAAATGTAAATGTTTTATCATCAAATTGCACTTTTAAGGTATTTCAGTCTTCCTGGGATTTTTCTGAATTATACATATTTTGCACAAAGTATATTTTAATGTTAAATGAAATGTCGAAGAAAATTTTCATATATCAATCATTCAGATTTCATATTTCAACTCATCTTTGTCACACTATAGCCACTATGGTTGCCTTTTTCACCCATCTTCTTTCTTGGTTCAAAGTTAAACTATTGCAGAACTGCTGCAATTAAATACATTATGTATAACAGATTTCTGAATTACGAACTTGTATGTTTAAATCTTCATTGCCTTTTTTGCTTTTACAGGTCATGACCCAAGTCAAAATGAACTGCTTATTTTAGCAGTTTATAAACAGTTATTAGGCAGTCTGGCAATTTTTTGGCAGTTTTTAGGCAGTTCTTAACAGTCTTAGTCTTAGCATTCCTTAAAACTGCTTAAAAAACTGCTAAGAATTTGTGTAAGCAGTTCAGTATTGAAGAAACTTAAGCAGTCAAACAAGCAGTTTCTCAAAACTGCTAAAAGTGCAACTAATTCATTTCGACTTCTTATAAGAAGTAATACAACACTTTTTCACTCTTGGTGGTCCTAACTTTCACTAGTCTTCATTACTGCCCATGTGTTTCTGTTAATGCTTCCTGATGATAACGTCACAAATAATTGGGGGCCAGGCAGGAGTTCTTATACAGAAAATAAAATTAAATAGAAAAAATATATACTAAAAATCTTACTAGAAATGATACAATAGTTTGTAATAAATTGAGGCTTCATATTATAAAAAGCATGAGCATATGAGCTTCTAATCTTTATCCCATCAACTTGCAAATCCAGCCGTCTAGTTACATTAACAACCTGCTGTGTCCCCCTTGGTTGCTTGAAACTATAGGGTTGTATCCAATGAGGAAAGCCAGTCAAGATTTGTGCGCCTTTTCCACATCAGTTCAAAATTACAAATTGTGAGGATGTTTGTGATGGTCTGGGATATTATATATATTTATACCCATACAGTGAAGAAGTAAAATATGCTTTGGAAAATACAATTATCTGTGATCACCACATTGGACTGGATGTGAACTTATATAGTGACAAGTGTATCTGAATTAATTTCCATGAGATGGGAGATCATTATTAAAAAAATCTGTTCAAACAATGGAATTGGGTGATATAGGAAAATTGTTAAAAGATTTGTTGGCAGTAATTAAAGTATGCTTCAGAAAATATGGTAAGTGTGTGGGCTTGTGATATAATAGGCATATACCCTCTTCTCATTTGGATAACTATTAAATTATAAAACATATAATCTAGTTTGTATATTTTAATTATAAGTACTTAATATAAATTAAAATATTTGCAAATAAATTTATAAGCTACTGATAGAGGGATCCATAGATTAGTCCACTGTATCAATTAACCATGCAAGCTCTAAAGATGCCACTGACGTTTATGCAAGAAAATGGACTTAATGAAAGGACTCATTTACAATTCATACCTTAGATCTAAATCTCAATACTAAGTCAAATTCCCATATATGATGTCATTTTTTCAATAAATTACCCTGGAAGCAAAAATTATATGCATTTTTGTATTCATATATCATGGGTGGTGTTATGTTCTTATAAGTAGACAAGAATAGTGCTTATAGCATTCTTTTTACCAGTTTTTAAGCAGTTAATAAATTTTCAAATTTATATGTAGGTCACTCAGAGTCATTTCCATATAAGTAGAGCAAACAAAAGAAACACCTTAGCAGTTATTAAGCAGTTTTTAAGCAGTTCTCCATTAACCTTCCTATTGACTGCTAAGGTACTGCTAAGGAAACTGCTAAGCAACTGCTAAGTTACTGCTAATGAACTGGCTAAGTACTGCTTAAACTGTGGACTGCTAAGGAAAACTGCCTAAGGAGAGAAGAAGGCTAGTAAACTGTCTAAGAACTGCTAAAGCACTGAACTGTTAAGGTTAAAAAACTGCTAAAGAACTGCCTTCCACTTTGACTTGGGGAACACTGGAATGCCTACAATAGACAAAACACTGTACAAACATGGACACAACCTAAATTGGTTTCATTAGCAGAAGTCCTAAAAAATGAAGGACAGCCTTCCAGGGTAACAGTAAAAGGAATCGTTACCAAGGTGATTCATAATGTTCATAATGAATGGTCCTAAAATTTAAGAAATTCCTTTCATAGAATTTTAGCTGTCACTGTATTCAAAATTTGATATATAAAATATATTATATTCCTTCCAATATATAAAATAGATCTGACCTCTCTTTCTTTGTCATAGTACCTTTCTGCAAAATCTTTCATTATATAACTTGTGTGCCCAATAGAAAATCTTCTTCTGTAAGAATTCAACTTGCATTACTATAAGGCCAAAAGGAAAAATAATCTTGTTTCCTAACCCCTTACCAAACAATATAAGGTAGTGAGGAAAAAAAATTATTTTGAGAAAGAACTTTATTTTCAAAACTCAATGAATGGAGAACATATATAGCATATAATAACAAGATCGAAAACAGTATGTTCACAATTTACATTTAGCAAGGTTGTTAATGAAGATTTATAAAGTAGAGGTATCTTTAACACTTCTGATGTGTTGGGTCTGTAAATATTGTTGGTCGACTTCAGTATTTCAAGAAAATAGCCCCCCAAATCTGAAAATGTTAAAAAAAAATAAGGGTCAGAGGGTAAAATGTACAGGAAGTCGGGTGACAGGAAACATATTTTATTTCGGCCTAACTATTATAAGACATAGGGTTTATATTTAAATGAATGAAAGAATTTTTGATTAATTTCTTGATTTGAGATACACTTGTATTTATAATTATGAATCTACAATTCTTTATTTTTCATTTCCTAAGCTTTAACATTTCATTAAAGATGCATCATTTAAGAAAAGTGTTGAAGAAAATGATTTTTTCACTCTTTCATATAACCTGCATTTAAGCATCATTTACCAAATTAATTATTATATTAATAACTTGCATCTAACTTTGCAAATGAAAAAAGTCATTTATCATCTTATTTAATGTGATATATTGTAAATTAGGTCTCGTCAATCCTGCAAACAGAGAAAAGTACCAGAAAAATAATTACAATCGAAGAGGACAACATAACAATAGAAATCAAACAGTGGGGCGAAAAAGTTACACTTGTTCCAACCGTGGGGGAAACTACTATGTTTAAGTGTATGGCTGTTGACTTCTATAAAGAAAAAATATCTTTAAACTCAACAGTTAACACCACAATTGAAGTAAGTACTTATAAAAATTTACTAAATCAAATACTAAGGACTATTCATATTTACTTTATGCCTATACTCCTCACACGTGAAACATGTTATCAAGTAAAATAATCCATATGCTTTCAAAATACTATTACTCTTTCAGTTTTGGTCTAATTTTTAGCTCTACTGGTCAGAGACCAGAAGAGCTTATGCGATGGTAATGCGTCCGTCCGTCTGTCTAGCTGTCTGTCTGTCTGTCCGTCTGTCTGTCTGTAAACAATTTTTCAAAATGCTACTCCTCCTACAGTTTTGGTCTGATTTCAATATAACTTGGCACACAAGTAGACTACACTAAGATACATAATTCTGTGCATCGGTTTTTGATTTCAATGCACGGTGTTGCCGTGGTTACTAAAAATAGAAATTTCTGTGAAATTCTTTCAAAATGTTACTCCTCCTACAGTTTTGGTCTGATTTCAATATAACTAAGCACACAAGTAGACTACACTAAGATACATAATTCTGTGTATCTGTTTTTGATTTCGATGAATGGTGTTGCCGTGGTTACTAAAAATAGAAATTTCTGTGAAATTCTTTCAAAATGCTACTCCTCCTACACTTTTGGTCTAATTTCAATATAACTAAGCACACAAGTAGACTACACTAAGATACATAATTCTGTGTATCTGTTTTTGATTTTGATGAACGTTGTTGCCGTGGTTACTAAAAATAGAAATTTCTGTGAAATTCTTTCAAAATGTTACTCCTCCTACAGTTTTGGTCTGATTTGAATATTATTTAGCACACAAGTAGACTACACTAAGATACATAATTTTATGTATCGGTTTTTGATTTCGATGAATGGTGTTGCCGTGGTTACTAAAAATAGAAATTTCTGTAAAATTCTTTCAAAATGCTACTGACCTCCTACAGTTTTGGTCAGTGATTTCAATATAACTTGGCACACAAGTAGACTACACTAAGATAAATAATTCTGTGTATCGGTTTTTGATTTCGATGAATGGTGTTGCCGTGGTTACTAACAATAGAAATTTCTGTTAAATACTCTCAAAATGCTACTATAAATAGCAGTTTTAGTCTGTTTATAATATAATGTGGCATGCAAGTAGACTACAGTAAGAACATAAAAAGACTTAATCAAGGATCATTATTCTATTTATATATTGCTGTTGAAAAGTTTCAATTTCTAAATGCTTATATATAAGTACTTTTCTCTTCCTTTGCTATAAGTGCAAACCAGTAGAGCTTCAGTCTCAACAGAGACTTCTGGTTGTATAACTTTTGGCACAGAAGTAAACTCCACTGATGCATAATTCTGAGATATCCGATTCTCATTTCAATGAATGGTGTTGGCAAGGTTACAAAAAATAGAAATTTCTGTGGAATTTTCTTTTACAAATGCTACTTTTCCTTTGTTATAAGTACAAATTTTATAGTTTAAAGAATAAACATAATTTGTTTTCATGTTTAATAGTCTATAGGCCTATGGTATTTTTAATAAATCATAAAATGTACAATATTATAAACAAAAGTGTTCATGGGCATTTGTCAGGTTCTAACACTGCCAGACTTTATCCGTTTTTTCCTTCCATGATTTGCCATGTAGTAACAACATATATATATTAGTTATTAATGAACAATTTAAATGTTTATTCACAGACTATGCAAGAAAATGAAAGTGTTCAGGGTAAAGTCGATGCAGCATCTTTTGAAGCGTAAGTTGTGTTCTCTTTGTATACCTAAAATTTTATAACGTTAACTAACATTATAACAAATTAACATCAACTTCTTCAGCTCATTGGAGGTTTTCGGATCACTGTCTGTCTGTCTGTCCATTCATCCGTAAATTATGTTCCCCAAACGAAGTTTGGGAACATATTGTTTTTACTTTTTCTGAATGTTTTCTTTGTTCTCCGGTACTTTTTTGTCCGCGAGTGTTCTCGTAAACTACTCATCCGATCTAGGTGAAACCTTTTTAGGGTCACTAGGTATGTTATGTAGATGTGCGGAACGAAGGTCATTTTGCGCGCACGTGCGTGCAGGTGCGCGCACGTGTAACACGTGAAATGACCAATATAATAGATTTAGCCGTAACTTTTTAAATATTGGATGAAATGCTTTGAAACTCATAATATAAGGATATAATAGTAGTATAGACATGATGACATGGTCAAAATAGCAAGATCTCACGCGCATGCAGGTGCCCTTCGCTGCGATTGGCTGAAACTTAAAGTCTAAATATCTATTTTGTTTTCTGACAAAATCCTTTGAAATTTTGAACATAGTCTTACATTATGAAGATCTACAGCATGATATATAAGAATAATCATGAACGCACGCACATGCACGTGTGCTGCAATCTGATTGGCTAAAACTTTAAATGCCTACAACTTTCTTGGTTCTCAATAATACAGGGTGAAATTTCAAATATGAATAGATATAATGATTGCCTACATTATACTACTATCAAAAGTAAATACATGGACGTGCATGCACATGCGACCGCACACAATGTATTAAAAGACAGTATACTTGAGTGTTTGATGTTCATGCAGAATTAAGAACTTCTAAATGTCAAGACATGTAACATACTGAAGCATGCAGATCTTTTTACCCTTGACCTTGAAACTTAGGTCAAGGTCACTGGTAACCTGAATAAAATGTTGATATTAACTATTTACCAAAATCACCTTGACCTATGAACTTGAAATCGACCTTAACCTTTGTCCTTGACCCAAGGGTAAAAAGAAACATGAAGTACATGTACATGTATCTAGAAACACCTTTCAGAGTTTATTTCGGTTGACAGGTTAGAAGTTAAAGAGGTGGTGGTTTTTTATGACCTTGACCTTTCATCCAAATGTCACAATCAATCTTAAGTTCTTGGAATAAGATACAAGATTCAACTCCAACGTTAAATAGGTTAAGAATAAAAATAACCCCCCCCCCACACACACACACACACAAACAAATCAAATTAATGGCAACGTAGAGAATCACTGTTAAACTCAAATAACACCTCGGACCCATATAAAATTTCAGGAAAACTGCAGAAAAGAGCTCGAGGAAAGTGTATTAAAATATTTCATTTGAGTTTCCAAAGTAGATAGAAATTATTAATTTATACAGAAAAAATTACAAATCCTGTCGTGTTTAAAATTAAAGTGCAGATGACCAAAGTTGGCATATAAGCCTTTTATAGCCTATTTATTCAGATGTCGTTAATAGCATTCGATTCTACTGATTTGAAATAATATTTTAATACCAAGCATCCTTTGTTTAATTTACCTTTGAAATTTATTTGAATTTTTTTTTAGAATTACGCAATCCCCAGAAATAGCGATTTTCGGTATATTAAAAAATCAATATACATGTACGCTCCTTCGTAAAATAATCAGATATTTGCATTCATGAAAAAAATATTAATAAGAAGGTGTTAA
>NW_026918014.1:0-13901 GCF_032062105.1 Saccostrea cuccullata | reverse complement strand
AATATTGTTGATTTTACATATTGTGTGTATACTGACGGAATAAAAGCATATACTAAATAAGAGAAAAAAGTGTTGTAGCAATAAAAATATATTTTAAGGGGTAATACGATAAATACACAAGGGAAGACGAAGAATAAAATTTTGCATCATAAGATCATTGTACATGTATACATTAGTGAAATACATGTTCACAGATGAATTTGACGTTAACGTCAAAGACGTCAAACTTATTTCCTTCGCGAAGCAAATAACAGGATAATGCCAACACAGGGGCTTGTCACGAAATATTTATCTCCTTTTAATATAGTTACCCCTACTATAAAAATACTTGGCAGCGCAAGCTACCCAGAAACTAGATAGAACGTCCCGTAAAAATTTGTGGTAGCGAATTTCCTATTTTTAGATTCCTCTCTTGTGTATTTTCATAGTTGGGGTAACTATATTAAAAGAAGATAAATATATTATTTCGTGACAAACCCTTGTGCCTAAAAGATTCAACTTTCGGCAGCTCCCTGCTTCCCATTTGCGCATGCGCATTGCGACTTCCGCTTTCTCTTTGGATCTTGAACCGGTGAAAATTCACAGTCATGATTCTGCTAGCAATTTCTTGTGTGGTATGTTTATTTTTCAATCATATCTAAATCTTATTTCTTAAATAAGTTTTTCTAAAACTTTTTAGTGTTTTTCCATTGAAAATAAAATTTATTTTAGCATATATTGCAATATTTAGTGCAATAGTTATTAAACACAATGCTACACTTAAAACTTTGATGAAAAAAAATTAGTTGTAAGATAGTTATCTAAATAGTTATCATTATATGTTTAATCATATAAGTATAACACTTTTTTATTGATTTTATTCGGGTTATTGATGGGATACATATTTCTTTGGTTGGATGTTAACATTTCTGAGTTAAAATTACAGTATTTGTAGCTATTTGATCACAGGGGCTTGTGTAGAGGAAATAAATCTGTTAAAAAAAATTTGTACCTAAGAGAATGAAACATGTGTTTTCTCATAGGTACTAATTTTTTCTAACTAATGTATTTTCTCTACACAAGCCCCTGTGATTTTATAAAGTTGCTTTCTTTAAAGTAAGTATGTTCAAAGTTGGCATTTGTTTGGTGTATATTCATCAAAAGAGCTCTAGCTGGGGCCAACTCGATTGGGACCCTTCTAGAAGCAGAGGGGAATGTCAAAAGGTTGAATAATCCTTCAAACATTATTAAAATATTTTTTGCAACTGTATTTTGTAGTTTGGTTTATTTACAAATAATTTAATTTCTTTTGTATCAAGCTATTTCATTGGTTGAATCATTCAGAGGAACATATAATTTTTTGGATAACATAACTTGCCTACCTCACAACGAGTTACAGCAAAAAATATTACTGCGCTTGACAGTACTTTTAAAATAACGCTCAATTTGAAATCTTATTCTGGAGGACAAATTGTCTTATTGTCTATACTGAAATTAAATTATAAGGAAAGAAGCTAATTTCAACTTATGTTATACGATATAACAAAACTTGGAGCAGTTTACGCTTTTTTTATAAACCGTAAATTGTGATGTTAAAATATTTGACTTAAAATTTTAATAATATTAAAAAATAAGGTATCATTTTTTAACATCTATCGGGCTATAAATACGGGTTGGTCACGAGATTTAATTCCATACAGCCCGAAGGCTTTATGATGGATTTAATCTCTTACCAACCCATATTTATAGCCCGATAGATGTTTAAAAATGATACCTTATTACTTATATTTACATTTGAGACTTATTCATTTTATATTTACCTGATTGTGACTAAATAACATGTGAAATGCATTTTTTTCAAAACCAACGGCATGTATGCTATCCTCTGAACGTGCGTCGAACTTTAATGTTGTCACTGAGAAATTACGTCGAAAGATTATCTATATGCACATTTATGACCTCTTGACCCCCGTATCTGTATTTATGCTTTCAGTAGTTTTATATAAAGGAAAACATTTGCAAACGTAAATATAGACATCTATTAGTATACCAATAATCTTTTTGTTAAATAAGTTTCAAGGTATTTAATGTTGTTTTGCATGTTTTAAAAGACTTTACCTGGTTTATGTTTGACAGATTACCCTCTGGGCACCTGTACATTGTGTTGGTGAGGATCTGCCTCTACCATTTCATTCTCAGGTAAGTTCAAAAACAGAGAAATAACATATACCGTGATACTTGATAATAAATACAGCTAATGTTCATAGCAAACATGAGCATGATGAGAGAAAGAAAACTGATTTTTTTATAAGGATAATGGAAAAGTTTTTATGCATCATCATCTAATAATTATTTTTTTTTTATTCTTCAGGACAACTTTTTGCCACCCATTTTGAAAGATGTTCAGTTACAGGTATGCATTTTAGTTTTGAAAAAAATAGAATTTATTTCATTTTTTATACCTATAAACTAAGTTGACGACTGAAATTGAATCTTTTTGTAGTTGGATTTCATTGTTATATTTTAATACACTGTTTCTGTGACCCCTCATCTTTGAAAAATATTCCAATTTTTTTTCATTATCTTTTTAAGTTTTCTTAACTTTTTTCCTTACAAGTTTTTATAAGTAAAATTCCCTTTTAAGCTAATTTTTTAAAAGAAATTTCACAGGCTCATACCTAACCTAAGGGAAGCATTTCAGAGGTATATCCCTCAACCCAGTATCAATGCCATTTTGACAAGAACAAGGTCACATTATACTTTTTACATGGTTTAACTTTAAGCCCTAACTTAAGAACCAAAAAAGTAAACTTATGCTTTAGATATTAAAACGGTACTTTTCATTGAAAATAATGTCCTGGCCTGGGTATATAAGACAGGTCTAGGACACTTAGGATGTCATTTTGGAGAAGAACTTAAAAATTTATACAGTGTATAGGTGAATATACCACACTTAACTGAAAATACTAATAAAATAATGGAGACCTATTAAGTTCTGGTATTTATGTCTGTCTATTAGCTTTTGTGTGTCAGGCTCATAACCATGATAACTGAAATACCGTATATACTCGCCTATAAGTCGGTCCGCCTATAAGTCGGTTGTATTTTTTGACGTTATTTTGGTGTGATTTGCAATTGACCCGCTTATAAGTCGGTATATTTTCATGCCAAATTCGGATGCCAATTTCAAATAAATCTATTGATGTTTTAACCTGGTTTCAATTAATATTTTTCGAAGTGACACTAATATTTAATCTTAAATTATTGTTTAAAAGGCAATGCTCACAAAAAAACAAATAAAATATTGAAAATATGTAAGATCTGGTACTTTATATGTATAATCTAAGAATACATAAATTATAATTTATTATATGCAGACATTTTCTTCAATAATCGTCGGAAATGTAAGTAAAATGCTAAATTTCAGCCCTCCAGAAAAATACCTCTTTATGACTCGCCTATAAGTCGGACATAGACTTTTAGACCAATATTTAACTCCCAAAATACAGACTTATAGGCGAGTATATACGGTACTATCATGAACAATTGTATTGCTTTTGTGATGGATGATTGAAATGCCCATTTAACATGTTTAAGGTGAAGATGTTTTGAACTCTTTCAGGTTTTTGGAGAAGGGGACTTTGGTTTGATCATAAGATTAAGAATATATATCATGCACTTGCTTTTTTTAACCTCTATTAACATTCTTAATTACAGAATAACAATATATATCTTCTATGCACAATTTCTTAAATCACATTTTTATGCACATTTACTTTTTAATTAAGATATGCTTTAAGTTTTTTTTATTTCGATGGTGATGGTTTGGTATGAGGTATATATATATATTCGTGTTGTATATAATAGGAAACAACCTAATTGTGTCCCCATCAGAGGAGGGCGACACATAGGGATCACTTTACCTGGCATCTGTCTGTCTGGTATAACAGAGGTTCACTATGAGGATAATTGGGCAAATTTTCCAGTATTCTAGGGTTATTTCTGTATTTTGGGGTAATACCCTCAATTACAGGGTTAACTTAAAGCCATATGAGCTGCATTTTTTAGAATTGTATTTTTCTGGTAAAATATGTTATTAGGAATAATTTTTATGCTATTTAAGCCCTTATGATCAATAAGACCCAAATAAAGTTTTAAAATTTGCTCAAGAAATAGTTCTATACAATTGAATAGAAATAAATATTGTTCAGGATGACTGTAATGTAACTTTGCCTCTATCAAAGCTTAATAAAGTCTTATTTATCTGGTCGAAGTCAACAAATTGCTGTAGGTTCGACATTCTCGAGAGAGTTCTTATTCCAGTTTGGTGTACTACAAGGGTCTGTTTTAGGACCTCGTCTATATTGTATGTTCTCCAAACCCATCGGAGAAATTTGCCGGAGACATAACATGTATTACCATTGTTATGCTGATGACACACAGGTTTACCTGATTATTAACCCGAAGGACAGTTGGGACGACATTGCGAATAGACTTGAACGGTGTCTGTCTGATATACAAGACTGGATGCAAAACAACATCCTTAAGTTAAACCAGGATAAGACTGAACTCATCATCTTTACACCGAAACGTATGGCAAATGAATTTACAGGACGTAAACTCGCTTTTGGTGGATCAGTCATCAGTAATGCTTCCTGTGTTAAAAATCTCGGGGTATTTTTCGACAGCAAATTAAGCATGGACTGTCAAATCAATTCGGTTACAAGATCCTGTTATTTCCATCTTCGTAACATCGGTAGAATAAGATCACTCATAACAGAGGATGCTTGCAGGACACTTGTTAGATCTTTAGTGACATCTAGACTTGATTATGGCAATGCACTATTTTTTGGCCTCAATGCCACATCCTTGCAAAAGTTGCAGAAAGTTCAGAACACTGCAGCCAGACTGGTGACACGTTTGAGAAAACATGAACATATAACACCAATTCTAATAACTCTTCACTGGCTACCTGTGGCATACCGTGCACAATATAAAATTCTGTTGTACACTTTCAAGGCCTTACAGAAGCTAGCCCCGAAATACATCCAGGAACTTGTTCAGGTCTATCGCCCACAACGTTCACTACGGTCTGGGGATTCACTGAGCCTTGTTAAACCACGCACTCAAAGTAAGATGTATGGAGATAGAAGGTTTGATGTATCTTCAGCCACCCTGTGGAACTGCCTCCCGCTGGATCTTAGGAAAGAACAGTCACTTGAAGTTTTTAAAAGAAATCTAAAAACACATCTTTTTAGACTCGCCTTTAGTTTATAAGGCTCTAGTCACAATGGAGCATCCAGTTGGTTTTATTTTATTAAAAAAAAAAAAAAAAAAAAAAAAAAAAAAAAAAAATGCCCTATGATTTTACCTTTTTGCTATTTTATATTGTACCCGTCCTTTGTTTTATATTGTAATTGTTTTCTACGTGTAAAGCGCTTTAGGGTAATTCCATAATTATATAGGGCGCTATATAAAAGTAGATTAATAATAATAATAATAATAATAATATGTAAAAAAAATCTCCCATACCTAAAATATTTGTTTATCGATATATCACCATTTATTCCCAAAATAGCACAATAACATGATATTTTTACAAGCTATATTTTCAAGGATTTTAAATGAATATTCACAATTTTGCTTAATATTGTGCTGTAAAAAAATTCACTTTCTGCAAGAGAGACAAAAATAGGTTTGGGCCAATAAAAAATCTTCTTCTCAAGAGCTTATGGGATAAAACAGCTGAAAATTTACTGTGTGCATTGCGGCCCATGGGCCTCTTGTTTTCAATACCTTTGGATTCATATATATTTCCTGCTATAAAAAAGGCGACACATCTTTATTATACCCCACGCAACTAGTTGCGGGAGGTATAATGTTTTTGACCCGTCCGTCAGTCAGTCAGTCAGTCAGTCCGTCAGTCAGTCAGTCCTCTTTTTTTTTTCAGCGCAACTCCTCATAAACCGCTGCACAGAATTTCGTCAAACTTTGCAGGTATTTAGGACACAATGTGTAGATGTGCATATTACCAGGAAATTCCGATTCCGTTATTTTTCCGGGAATTTCCGCACTTTTTAACTTAGGCATTTGGCCATACCTTGAATATAGAGATGAACAGTTTGTCAGCGCAACTCCTCATAAACCGCTGCACAGAATTTCGTCAAACTTTGCAGGTATTTAGGACACAATGTGTAGATGTGCATATTACCAGGAAATTCCGATTCCATTATTTTTCCGGGAATTTCCGCACTTTTTAACTTAGGCATTTGGCCATACCTTCAATATAGAGATGAACAGTTTGTCAGCGCAACTCCTCATAAACCGCTACACAGAATTTCGTCAAACTTTGCAGGTATTTAGGACACAATGTGTAGATGTGCATATTACCAGGAAATTCCGATTCCATTATTTTTCCGGGAATTTCCACACTTTCCAACTTAGACTTTTTGGCCATATTTAGAATGTAGAGATGAACAGTTTGTCAGCACCACTCCTCTTAAACTGTTGTACATAGTTTATTTTATCCCAAAGAGTTTTGCCTATTATTCAAGAAAATTTCTCTCCCCCCCCCCCCCAACAACCACTTCAAATTAATGTTTGGATTTGTATAATGCCAAGAAATTTTGATTCCATTATTTATCTAGAAACTTCATTCCACATTTAAATGTCCTCATATGTAAGACATTTTGATGTGAGATTTTTTTGCAAGCCCTTTATGATCTTTACTATGTATTGAAAGTGCACTGTGGCTTTCATTATGTGCTTCACCGTCAAGTTTTGGGGGAGCGTGGGGTATGTGAGCTAGCTCACTTTTTCTTTCATTAGAACACTTCTTGCTGAATTCTTTGATAACCCTTAACTTAAATAGTTTCTACTATTTCCTAACACTACTGCACTATCCCTAATACTATTGCACTATTCCTAATACTACTGCACTATTCCTAACACTACTGCACTGAATTAACATCATTACAGGTAGTGTGTGGACAGTCTAAGACATGGGTTCAATTCCCATCACTGCCAATGTTGACTAAATTTATGTATGACTTATAAACTAATTCCAGTAATGGATCACACTGCATGAATGTCTTTTTGCACAAGGAAAAAAATGTGTTAAGGGGGCCGACTATAGTCTTAATGTGTGAAAACTACAAAAGCGAAACTCTTCATTTTATACCATATATAACTTACATCAACTTCAGTGTACATGCAAAGTTTGGGAAAAATCTACCGTCCAAGTATTTTATAGGGACCGTCTCAAAATACAGGTACATTTACTCTAGGATTATATACGAAAATGCCCATTTTTAGCGTTTTAGAGCAAATTATACAAATACTACAATTGACATTTTGTTAAAACTATAGTATTTGATGAGTTATACTATATTATACCATATATGTAAGAAACACAAAATTCTACCATCTTGTTACCAGAGGGGGCATCTCAAAATGCAAAAAAATTGCAAATTTTATTATTTTTATAGAGTATTACAAAATATGACATACACAATGGATTCACATGAAAACATAATAAAAATATTGGAGATATTCTCAAATTTCTTTGTTTTAAATTTCAAGAGCTTATGTTTATTATTTTTTCTTTAATATTATTTTATTACCTCTTTCTTTAAAACACAGTGCAACGATGTCAACCTACCTATCAATAGGTCCATTTTACTATGATGTGCGCAATGATCTATGATCTATAGTCGGCCCCCTTAAACCTCACTGTTACATTGTTATTTCCCTCACAAAAAAAGACTTTTTGGTATAATTACTGGTATACAGATGAAGTAATGATAATTTATTTAATAGTAAATGTATCAGTATTTAACTTGTTTTTCTTGATTGTATATGTAATGATAACAGAAAGAAAACAGATTGTTTCCTTCTTTAAATCAGAACTCTGCAATACACATATTTTCATAATAAATGTTTTCGTGCTTTATTAAAGTCATTGTCTATGTAATCAGGAACTTGAGTCCATGGAAAACGTATTAAAAGAAGTAGATGAAACACATCGAGTACAACTGGATCATCAGCTACAACTTCTTCAGCAGGATGAGTATCTTTCCCAGTATGGTTTGTATCGAACCCATATTCAAGGAGACGGTAACTGTTTGTTTCGTTCTGTTAGTTTTGGTTTATATGGCACTGAAGACCATCATATCTCTTTACGAGAATTAGCTGTAAATCATATTCAAGAAAACTTAGAAGACTTCAGGTTTTATTTGTATGGAAATAGTGAACTACCCATGACTGACTCTGAAATTGTTACCTTTCTCAATAATTTAAGGCAATTAGGAACATTTGCAGGACAAGAGTCAATAGTTGCTTTGTCCAGAGTGTTAGGTTTAAATATACTTGTAACTATTGGGGGAGATTCTCAAAGTCCAGAGGTTAGAACATTAGAACACAATTGTCAAAATTCAGATAACATTATTCATTTGGTTTGGACAAGGGCTGGAGGTGGTCACTACGAAACTGTAGTAGAGAACCCAACATTAAGAGAACAAACACTGCCTACGTCATCAGAAAACACCAATAGGATTTCTAACAACAATATAAGTAATTACAACTGGAGGTCTGATTCAAAAACTTGCAAACAAATCAGTTTAGATCTGTTAGAAGATATCAAGAGCTACAAAATTAAAAACCAAAATATGGAGCATTCTTATGGCAGACAAAATGTAGACACTAGAATAAATTCAGGGTCTAAGACAAAATGCCCTATATGCAATTTAAATTTCTACAACAAGGTCACACTGATAAGACATCAAAAGTTGGTCCATGATCTAGAAAATAAAAACAAAATTCCTTGTTCCATTTCATCGTGTTCTTTGAAATTTCATAATGTAGATGTTTTAGTTGACCATCTGAAAAATTCTCATGAAGCATGTATAGAAGTTGAAAACCTCAGTTTTGAAAACATTGGCTTATTTGATCAATTTAAAGAGGAGGAAAGTATTAAAATTCACTGTAGGTATGTTAAGCAAAGGAAAAATAAAATCAATAAGGATGGCAGTCAATCTTTTACTCTTGTTTGCCATAGGGATGGGGTTAAACGAGTTCATTTAAAAAAAGGTAAAGCTTACTCAGGAAAACGCAAAGAAAACATTAAAGGGTCTTGCAAAATTCAAAAATTATGTCCTTCTAGAATGTCTGTCAAAATTAAATCGGATGGCTCTGTTTCAGTGAAGTACATTAAGTCCCATACTCACTCAATTGCATTTGAAGAAAGCAAATTCTTACCTTTGCCAGATTCCATCAAGTCAGAAATTTTAACAATGTTAGCTCTAAAAATTCCAATGGGAGATAGTAGTGAGTTGCGTTCCCCTGCCTCCCGCTAGGCGGCGATACTATTCCCGGTCCATAGCATCTTGTTTACATTGGATGCGAGATTACTATCGTTCGTTGTTGTATTTTGTTACGTGTGTATTTAAGATCAAAACAGTTGAAAATTATCATGGATAACTCAAAATACGGTTCCTTGAGTATAATTGAGCTTAAAAACGAACTAAGAAAACGAAATGCAAGAATATCGGGTCGGAAAGCAGAACTGGTCGACAGGTAATTCGATACTGAAAACCGCATGCTGTTAAATGTCCGACTCTAACATGTGTAATTTCTGTTATTAGTCAATCAAGTAATGCCGTAAATATTTGCAAAATTAAACTATTAAAAACATGATAAAAACCGAGTATTTGTATTTTTAACAGACTTGACGCATACGATAGAAATGCCGACTTTGGAAGTGTCGAGAAGCTTGACCCAGATTTTTACATGATATTACCTGATTACGATACATACTCGGACGTCAATTCTGATACCCCATTCCATGGTTTGACTATGGAAACGGTTCAAGCCTATTTTGAACTATTTGAAAAGAAGTTTGATAATCATTTTATTCAACTGTACAATGATAATTTCTTAATATGTTACCGTATCTCCATTGATAGAAACCCACTCACATACATCAAAGGCAAGTGTCGTGCCGAAATGAGAAAAGGTGTGTCGTATACAGTTGATCTCAAAATAACTAAGGAGGGGTCAATATCGGAAGCTCAGTGTGAGTGTGCTGCAGGCATGGGGCCTAATGCACACTGTAAACATGTTGGAGCTGTCATGTATGGGGCGGTAATGTTTGCAAAACAGAAGTTCATCAAGACAGAAGAAACTTGCACACAGCGTTTACAGACCTTTCATAAATGTAAAAGATTTAAAGGTAGCCCAATGAAATCAACAGATCTACATCTACCTGGTGCTGATGAATTTACAACTGTCAACTTTGACCCAAGACCAGAAAAATTTCAAAATAACCCAGCATATCCTGATCACTTCAAAAATGTATGGCTCAATTTCCCTGGAGTTTCTAACGTTCCAATATTCCAAACATTTACCCCTGCCAATATGATGGCAGTGGCACATGACCATGACTACTTAAAACTGACACCTGAAGACCATTTCCTTCAAACATCATTCATTTCTCATATATCCAATTCTCAAATTGAGAAGATCAAACATCAAACAATGGGGCAGGGCAATAATAAAACTTGGAAAGCGGAGAGAACGAAGCGTTTAACATCATCAATGTTTGGGCGGATATGCAAATGCACAGAGAGAACTGACAAAAGAAAACTTGCTCAATCTCTCACATTTACCAAAAATATAAAATCAAATTCCATTGAACACGGCCACAAGCATGAATCAGTTGCCATAAAGAAGTTTAAAAATGATCACCATAAAGATGTGCAGGCAAGTGGCCTAATAATTTGTAAAGATTATCCATTTCTAGCTGCATCACCAGATGGAATCATAAATGAAGAGGAACTCGTAGAGGTGAAATGTCCATATGTTTCTAGAAACAAGAAAATTTCACCGACTACAGTGCCATATTTGAAAACAAACCAGGAAGGGAAATACTTTCTTGATAATCATCATGATTATTTTTATCAAATACAAGGACAACTTCTTTGTACTGGTGCAAAATCTTGTATTCTGATTGTTTGTTTATCAAATAATTTGACTGTAAATGACATTGCGTATATTCAGATCAAACGGGATGATACATTCATACATGAAATGGTAGACAAATTGGAAAAGTTTTACACCAATTTCTTCAAGGATGCAGTACTTGAAAAATATTTCTACAAGTCCTACAACGAGATTGAGTGAAAATCTGACATGACATTGAATTTCAGTAAAAAAAAAGTACATTTTACATGTAGAAAAAGTTCTTACACATTCCATACAGTCAATTGATCTTGTGAAATAGTCAAATCTCAAATGTTCATGTATTATGACTTGGTAATGTTTACATGATTAAAAGTTTAAGAGATATGACTGTTCAAAATTTAAAATGCACTTAATTTACATAAAACAATCAAGCATCTGCTGGAATAATTCCGGTGCGAAAATTGCACAACATGTAACAAATGAATACTATATCTGATGATAAACATGCCTCAGTACTTTTAAGAGGATGTGTTAAAATTTGATATGTTTTTCCTAAACCAATAATCCTTTCAATATGAACCCTTTTGCTCGAAACTTTTCTGTCACGCAAAACTGTAGTACCTGACATTCTATTTCTGTTTTTAAAAAAAGTAGGAATATTTATTGTAATATCTTTTGTAGCAAATATATCTTGTACATTAAAACCTTTGTCAGCCATTAAACTATCACCTTGATCACACAGACTTTTCAAACTACTTCTTTCTACAATTTTTCTGTCACTGGTTGAACCACTATATGCTGGACTAATAAAACTTATGAGACCCCCTGGTGTACAACCTATAAAAGCTTTCATCGTGTTTCTGTTTTTATAGGTTGAAAATGTGGCTTGTTGTGCTCTTGGTGAACTTGGTTTTTTAATAGGAAACTCAGTTGCATCTAAAATTGCTCTAGTCTTAGGAAATTTGGCTTTAAAATCTGAAGGTGAAAAATATCTGACAAGGGATTGAGGCGGCCATATGGACACCTCTTGCCATTGCTTTGACATGAATATAATCCAAGTATAAACAATATTTTTTACAGTGCTCTCAGATACATTGAAAAATCTAGAAAGTTCAAAGTTTGTAGTGTACCTTCTTAATTTCATTAAAGTCATAAAAAACTGATCTGGAATCGACACTCCTTGCACTCTAAAAAAAATATAATTAAGACAATATGCAGCAGGTCCAAGTGAATAAAGTACATACATAAATTTACTATATGTTTCTAGACCTGTATAAAAGTGAATGGCAGCATCATCTTTTTCAAAATGCTCTACTGAAAATAATGGTTGTGATTGTGTTTGTGTCTGCATTTCTCTAAATTCTGGACTATATGATGTAATGTTAGTATCGTTGCTTGTTGACTCGTCAGCTGACAGAATCTCTTCAACAGAGTCTATATTTGACTCATTAATGCTGTCCTCAAGGTCATCATGGCAAGCTTCCTCAAATTTTCTCTTTTTCTGCACCCGGCCTTCTACTCGAGAAGATCTTGAAGTAGATGCCGCCGATGACTTTGTCCAGCAGAAAATACTAGGGACTGAAGAACTCTTTAGTCTTCCATGTAATGGTTTCTGTCCTGTTGATAAACAATGTAGTGTATATCTATTCATACTGAAAACGCTATTTTTATTCGTTTTCACATATGTGTGCTTCAATGAAAATTTTTAATGCAAGTTAAAGAACATGAAAATAAAAAAAAGTGGGTTGTATAAAAATACAAATCGGCTATACACTCAGCTGACACAGTTTGCAAGAAATGTTATCTTTTCATTTGCTACAACATTCGATAGTGAACAAAAGAAAGTTGATTAACAATACCTTGTATTGTTTCTGTCACGTAATCGTCAGGTTTAAAATGTCGTTTGCATACAACGGCAGACTTGGAAGGCTCCCACAACTTTCTCGTGTGTTCGTCCAAGCGTTTAATTGCTATAATCCACTTGTCTCTCCTTGATTTTTCGGTTGGGAACTGATGCCCGCCTCTTTCATGACATCCAGGTACACAGCAGCAACTACTGGGCATTGTTGTGTGTTCTAATTCAACTTATTACTTACTTATGTACTCTTATCGTTATTGTTTCACGTGTGTTTACTACGAAGCGGAAGTATCACAAGGACCGGGACATGTAGCGCCGCTATGTTAGGAACGATAACTCACTACTTTAAACCATTAACACTATACTTGACAAAATTAGAGAAAATGTAGGTGAACGCAACCAGCGTGATGACTTAAGTAAATTGAAATATTATCATTTGTTGGATAGAAAAACTATTCATAATTTGAAGAAAACTATTGTTGATTCATCTGTTATTAGACATTCTGATGATGCCACTTCAACCTTTCTGAAAGTAAATGAATTAAGAAATGAATTATATGATCCAATATTATTGTATAAACAGCAAAATATTAATGATCCATCTATAGGGCTTCAAAAGGAGGATTTTTTGCTTGCTCTAATGACCAAGCAGCAGCTTGAAATGTTTGAAAAGTTTGCTCCTGTAATACTCTGCATGGATTCAACCCATAAAACAAATATTTATTCTTTTAAATTGATAACTCTTTTGGTCTTAGATGAATTTAGGCATGGTTACCCTGTTGCTTTTTGTATAAGTAACAGAGAGAGTGAGGATGTTATATCTATCTTTTTGAATTCTGTCAAAATGAAAGCCCCTAATACAAAAATTAATATTCTAATGACGGACGATGACAATTCTGGTTGGAATGCTGCTAAGAAAATTTTTGGGGAGGACATCAAGCATTTTCTCTGTCATTGGCATGTGCATGAAAATTGGAAGAAAAAGATTCGACAACTTGTTAAAGACCAAAACCAACAAGCAGAAATTTATTCTTACTTATGTGCTTCTTTACAAGCAGAATCTGAAACTCTTTTTTCTCGGTATGTACATGAATTGTCAAAAAAA
>NW_026918013.1:0-13749 GCF_032062105.1 Saccostrea cuccullata | reverse complement strand
AGTTTACTACATGTTTTATTATGCATATTTTGGATCTATGTTGGCGATATCTCGATCATTACACATAATTTAACAAAAGTGTGGTGCACCGTCAATTCAGAAAGACGTCATTTTCACAGTCGTTTTCACGGGAATCGCATCAGAGAAAAATCACTATATTTCTGTTAGTACTTCAAATATTACGTCAGAAATCTAAATGCATAATAAAAGAACAACTTAAAGATACATTTGAGAAAGCTGTCGAAAATATCGCGAATTATAGAAAATTAATGGGTTAAATTTTGGATTCCGCATACTTTTGCTTCATATTTTTTGTCGTGCTCCTTACATCTCCATCAGCGATATCAACATACCGATAATTTTAGTAGAATTTTTTTTAATTACAGAAAGTTTGCCCAAAATTTATTCGAATCTTTAAGGTACATATTTCTGTAAAATTTCATAACTATATGACGTCTGTAAGAGTAAATAATAGCACAGTGCGCGTAATTTTTGAACGGCCCTCGTACATTACCGTTATATCACTTTACTTTATCCACAATTGGAGGGGGGGGGGAAACCAGCCTTTCAATTAACATTTTAATAGTAAAGGTTATGCTTGAGAAAAGCATACCCCCCCCCCCCCGTTGCTAAGTGCCTGTAAAACGTATATTTATGAGTTGTGAATTATTCTGAATCTATCAAAATGTATTATACAACTACAACACATTAAAAAATAGGTAACGAAGATGTGAAAATATGCGAATTATTCGTGAAATGATTTAAAATGAAGGTGTTGGCGTTTGCTACGATAAAAGTCAGACCGCTATTTTTGGAAACGGGGAAAAATGCGCAAGTAATTTATATCTGCTAACTTGCTCTAATGTAATGGAAAATAAAGAAATGAATTGAAAAGGTTTGTGTTCGGAGACATAAAATTACTTGGATATTGTCGATAACTTAGCAGAAATACTGGTTAACTTAAGGGTCCTCTACACCATGTGACTTGTGACGTATATAGAGAAAAAATGCTTTTGCTTCCGGTTTTGTGTAGTTTGTGTATTGACGAATTGCCTGGAACCGCCTGTAAGAGAGTCTTTCAAACGCTTTAGAGATAAAGGTTTTGTCAAGGGAAAAGTATGCAGTACACTGAGAGCGACACCCTAATCATAAACAATGAACACATGGCATGGACACGGAGTGACCGATACAAAAAGATGTCCGTATTTTCTATAAAAGAAAGACCTGTCAAACGACTAGATTTATGTTACATAATAATTCGTAAAACAACAGGTGCCGGTATGACGAGCAATTTTAATTTAGGTTATAATAATCAGTTGTTAAAGGTTGATATTGAAACGGAAGTTGATTTTCATCGTTTAGTTTCGTATAAAAACTTAGACCTACGTTTTTGATTAATTTTTTAAACACTACAAATTATTAATTCTACGATCATTTTTAAGTAGTTTGAAACTGCCAATGTACTGGGACTGCACTGGAATAATACAAATCGTATTAAAGTGCATTTGAGACTTGTCATATGACGAAATAGACAAACCTTGGCTCGTTTTTTTCCAAACATATTGTTGTAAGGCCTGAACAAGGCAGATAGTTGCGGCAAGTAGACAGTTAAATGTTTAGTGATAACCAAAAGTGTAAGACCTGAATAAGGCAGTCACTTGGTTATACAAAGAGGTGGCAAACCACAGATAAAGGTGGTGGAAGTGCCAAGAGGCAGTACTTTTGAATTGACAGTACCAAGAAGAAATTTGCTTGCGGGAGATACCCGTTGATCACAGTTAGTGGTTGTCCAATCAAGAAGAAACCGATTATGTAGTATTATTGTTTTATAATTGTATGTATTGAATTTGGTCAACAAAATCTGAGTTAACAGGTTAACGAACCTGAGTGTAACGCCTGGTGATACAAGACATATCACCAAACACCAAGCTCGGCCGCGTTGCACGTTACATTATTTGGTGGCAAGCGTCGGGATTTTGTTGACCATGGATTCACATAAGAAGGTGTCAGAAACTATAGGGCGGATGGAGAAGCTCTTAGAAAGGATGAGAACGCCAACCAGCGTTGATGGTCAGACAAATGCAGCAAGCAAAGTGTCTTGATATGCGACACGCAGTACTGATAAAAAACCGGCCGGTATGTCAGGAGATGTGTCATTTGACGAGTACGGCGCACGGCCTAAAGTTAGATTTCCAGTTGAAGGCAAAGCAAGCTACACACCACGTGCTGGGGTTGACGACGTTGTGACGGGGCATCTATTTGACACGCCAAAACCACAGTAGCAGTCAACAGGGATAGACAATACCAAGACAGGCCATCTAATCAAGCCAGCCACGTAAGGCAGAACCAGTTCCTGGCTTGACTACAAAACGCATTTTGAGGCTTGCGCTGTTGTACATGGCTGGACAGAGTGTGAGAAAGGTCTTTACTTAGCTGTATCTCTGCGTGGACAAGCACAGTCAGTGTTAGGTGACTTGCCAAGCGATACTGGTCAGCCGATAAGACACTGGTCAGATTCCTTGAGGAGAGGTTCTCCCCTCCTAACCAAACAGATCTATATCGTGTTCAGCTAAAAGAACGAAGACAAAGAGCATCTGAGTCAATACCAGACTTAAATCAGGCCATTAGACGACTAACCAATTTGGCCTACGCATCAGCACCTGTTGAAGTGCGAGAAACTCTGGCCAAAGATGCATCATAAATGCCTTGGTAGATTGAGAGACGAGGATCCGCATCAAACAATCTCGTCCTCAAAACCTGAATGAACCCATCCGGCTAGTCGTTGAACTCGAGGCTTATAATCAAGCAGAGAGCAGAAACCTAGAAGCAAAAGGCCATTTATTAGTATCGGCAACAGAACACTCATCCCGTGAGGTTAGCCAGAACAGTCTTGAGACATCAATGAAGTCCATGGAGGCCGACATGAATACGTTAACCGACGAAATTAAAAAGCTGAAGCTGAATCAGTCGTTCAGTAAAACTTATTACAAACAACCAAGCGGCAAACCATTGCGTTGTTATGAATCTAACAAGGAAGGCCACATAAAACGCAATTGCCCCAAGCTGAAGAGACGACCCTGTGAAAGTGAACACAAGGATTCAAAAGAGAAAAAGGAATTAGGCAGGCCAGTACAAAGTAAACAGACGACAGGCTGTCCTAATGGATCAATTGGAGTTGGATCTCCCTTAGATGAAGCAGGCATGTACATAGACATCTTTGTGCAAGGTGTACAGGTTAAATTCCTGGTTGACACAGGGGCAACACTAACGTTGTTGTCCTCAGCAATGTACGAGAAAATTGCAGAGAACATCAGGCCAAAGCTGCAGAATGTTAACCAGAGTATTTTAGCTGCCAATGGAAGTGAGCTGTCTGTCAGGGGTAAGTCGGACCTAAAACTTAATATTGTGGTAGAGCACACCACTGCACGAAGATTTAGGCAGGTGGAATACTAGGGCTTGACTTTCTACTGTCAAATGCATGTACGATGGACATGAGTCAAAAGGTGCTTCACATAAAAGATAAGATAATACTAATGTTTGTAGAGGGCTACATAGGCTGCAACAGAATAACCACAACAAAGATAATCAGCATACTCCTAGGAGTGATATCATCACGCAGGGACAAGTCTTGAAGGACTGCAAACATCTTCCAAGGTATACATGTTTGGTAGAACCACTTGTATCTGGTATGCCAAGAGAAGACTACATAACAGCCAGAACACTGGTCTTACCACAGGAGATGGTACCAGTCCGTTTGCTTAATGTTGGCGAGGAATCCAAAGTCATTTACCCTGGTACGGTTATTGAACAACTAAGTGAAGTTAGAGTTGTTGAGTCAAAAGAGGAGAATACGTCAAGCAAATCTAAGAAGCTAAGACCTCATTTGATATGCTGAAGAAAATTTTAAACCATTTGTCACGAAAGCAGGAAAGAGAAGCTCATAAATTTCTGTATGAATATATTAGGGTTGGCAATTTGTAACCGAATAATCGATTACTCGGTCGAAACGATGGTAATCGGTTAGAAAATTTGTAACCGATTAGTCGGAAAAAATAAAATTGAACATAAGTTTCTCTAAATTTGATTTTAAGAAAGAAATCATGTGGTAGGTTTGTTGTAAGTACATGTAGTTCTCTATCTTATTTAATTATTAGACAAAAATTGTAGATTAAGCCATACAATTCATCCTTAGTTTTGATTATTGTGACAATTTTACCTTTCATGACATCTTCTCTAAAATTTTCTAAGTTGTTTGTTCTAAATTATTTTGAAATTGAAATATAAAATGTATTTTCTTATACAAAAAAAAAGAGAAATTAAACGTTTTAATTTTTATCATCTGTTTCAAAATTTTTATGTACATGTATATACGGAAAGAGCTATAACACATCTTCTTTGATATGTGTATTTAGATACGGTTAATCGGTCGGAACGTCTTGCGGTTAACCGATTAGCAATTCTGCATTCGATTGCCATCCCTAGAATACTGTAGAAGTACTTTTTTCCGCGTGGTATTAATTTACGCTATGTACGCGGTCACACATTTTCCGCGGAAATTTGTCCAAGCGTTCTTAATAGACATTTCCAGATTTCGCAATCTGGAGACAGTACTCGCACTCTGACTTTGATAGTTGTTTCAAAATTTTTAAGGGGCGTGTAAAAATTTGATTTACTTCCAAAAAACAAAAACACTGTTTCCTAGATAAAGCAACTCAATATGTGGCATTTAAAATCATATATGGCGTATTTTTCATAAGTTCAGACTAATTAAAATTAAAATGATCTTTCTCTTTGTTTTGTTACTTTATATAAAGATAGGACTTACCTGTAAATAACACAATAATTTCATTTAAATCAATCGCGTTACATAGAAATCCGAGATTTAACCGATCTATTTCCGAAACAGTTTAAAGTCAATTCAACCTACATGTATAGAAATATGGGGATGATATTTGGGTTCAAAATCGGTGATTTTATTTTGAATTGCGATAGCTAATACATTGTATTATCTTAATCTTTGTTTAATCTCGCGTTTTACTTTTTTAGTTCAGATACGCCATACTTAGTATATAGTAGCTTTATAACCCTTTTAAAAAACTTTTTGTACGGCCCTTTATATATCGAAGTACAGAGTACGAGTCCGAGTTCGTGCCGCTTATTGCTGGAAATGTCTATTATAAATGGAAAGCACATAGTGCCAGTCTGAGAAATCCGCATAATTTTCAACCCGCGAATTAAAGGGTAATTGACATCCCGCGGAATTATTACCCCGTGGAAATAAGTACGTCTACAGTATACCAATCTTTTTTGCAAAATCTGAAAAAGAGTTGGGGCGTACAGGTATCGTCAAACACAGAATTGATACTGGAGACAGCCATCCTATCAAAATACCCCAAGAAAATTACCAGCTCATCCTATAGAGGAGGTTGACCAACAGCTGAATGATATGCTTGAACGAGGTGTGATGTGATCGAGCCATCAAACAGCCCAAGGTCAGCGCCTATTGTGTTCGCGAAAAAGAAGGACGGTACATTCCGCTTTTGAGTTGATTACCGCAAGTTAAATAGCTGTACAATCAAGGACGCATACTTCCTTCCTAGAATAGACGAGTCACTGGATCAGTTGAGTGGATACTCTAGATCTCTGCTCAGGATATTGGCAAGTAGAGATGGAGCCAGGCAAACAAAAGACAGCATTTGCCACACGCGTTGGGTTAATCCAGTTTAAGGTCATACCATCCGGCTTATGTTGTGCTCCTGCAACTTTTGAGCGGTTAATGGAAAGTGTCTTGGCAGGCCTTCATTTGGATATCTGTCTTGTTTACCTGGATGACGTGATAGTAAGGCGAGGCAGGACCTTTGAGGAAATGTTGGCAAACCTTAGAAAAGTATTTGACAGACTGCAAATTGCAGACCTTAAACTAAAAGCAATGAAATACTGCTTGTTTGCCAAGATGGTGACTTACCTAGGTCATGTTGTGTCAGAGGAAGGTGTAGGGACTGACCCAGACAAGATAGCTGCAGTAAAACAGTAGCCAGTACCTACAAATGCCACTGAGGTATGTTCATTTCTTGGACTAAGCAGCTATTACAGGAGATTCATCAAAGATTTCTCATGAATTGCAAAATGCCTACCCACACTAACAGAGAAAGGTTGCGCATTTGCATGATCTAAAGAATGTCAAGAGACATTTGACACCCTAAGACATAAGCTGACCAACACTCCAATATTAAGGCATCCAGACTTCTCTCATTCCGTTGACCACAGTTAGTGGTTGTCCAATCAAGAAGAAACCGTTTATGTAGTATTATTGTTTTATAATTGTATGTATTTGATTTCGTCAACAAAATTCTGAGTTAACAGGTTAATGAACCTAAGTGTAACGCCTGGTGATACAAGACATATCACCTAACACCAAGCTCGGCCGCGTTGCACGTTACACTACGCTTGTAATGCCCAGTAATTTGAGAACATAAGCTGTGTGTGTGTGCGTGGAGGACCCTTAACTTGACCTTAACCTTGCGAAGTTCTTCCTGTTAAAACGAAAGTAGGGTGCAGTGACTGCACATGCTACTGAGATCTGTCTGAAAACATATCGAGAGCATACATGTATATGTTCGACAAAGCTAGAGGGGCTTGAGTTATCTAAAACGATACTAGGTCATCGATTTACTCAGTTTGAAAACAAGGAAATATATTATTTTTATAGATAAAAACATTTCTAGAAACAAAAATGAATCTTATTTTGAATTTAAGAAAACTTCTGTATATTCAGAGACATTAAGTGCTAAATGTCGGATTCTATTCTATGGCGAATGAACAATGAGTGAAGCTCCGCAGCTACAACAGTTTCTATACAGAGGTTTCGGGCTTTCCTTTGCGCAGGAATCTCAGTTAACTTTTACAGTCGCCGAAAAAGCATCCTTGGACGAGTCCATTGTTTACTTTGAAAGGTGACGCAGATTACCCCGTCGTTAACAAATTCTACAATGCATGGCCAGAAAATATATGGATGTCCCCCCCCCCCCAACTGATGCAAATGATGCATACTTTGAGTGACAGTAATATAATATCAGAAAATTAATGTTAAATTCTCCCTCATACGTTTATTTTTTTTTAAGAGCTAGTCCGCGAGAAAACCATGCAGAACTGTCCAAATCGAAGGTTGTCATATCTTAATGAAATTCAGTGGGTAGTTAGACTTCATAATATGTTATTCAAAAAAGACCCCAAGAAATCCCATCATTCAACATGGCGGCTGTAGGCAGCACCACCTCCTTTCTGCACATTTTAGTGCAAATGCACTTAAAAATTTCAAGCAAAATTGAAAAAATCACATTTGATTTATTGTACTCAAAATTATACTTGCATTTACTTTAAGTTATTTTTAAGTAACATTAGACTATGTTCTTTTGAAATTGACACTTGTCATAATCAAATATACAACATATCAAAGGGCAGACAACTTTTGAAAATGGGCACAATGCCAATTTTGAAGAATTGTCAAAAGTATTACAAATTTAATGCCCAAAATCTTCCAAGACCAATCTTTGAAATTGAAATTTTTGATTTTATTGTACAAATAGAACTCTTTACATTATCTTTGCGAAATGATAAGCTTCGGAACTAATAATTTCTTGAGATATAGGGATTTACAAATTGCCAATTTTCAAAAAAATTGCTCAAACTCAATAGGTTACAAAGTCAAATATAGTTCTTTAAATTATAAACGCTTGTTGTTAGATAAGGAAACATGTAACAATTTTCTTTGAAATAATATTTAAAAGATTGAAAAAATATTAAAATTAAAAATTATATTAAACTACAATGTCAGAAATTACCCCTAATATGAGGATTGGCATTTTGCCAATTGTTTAGAAATGAAAAAAAAGAATTATAAATTGCATTGGCTTACTTGCAATTTTTAACAATCATATGAATATTCATGTTTCTTACATTTTGGGAAGTTCGTTTCTCTTTATTTAATAAAAGGGAATTTACATGTATTTAAATTTAGATGGACTCTATTTCAGTATCATTCATATAAATTTTGAGACTTGAACATATAAAATTTTAGCCTTGTTTGCTTTCTGCAAATTCTTGTAAAAATACTGACAGGAGATGTTATACAAAGTACTCCATAAAGCAGTTTAAGAAAATGAAAGATGTTTGAGTTTACTCTTATCCCACCTCCCGAATCCAACAACTGTCTTCTTTTTTCGCTTGTCTAATTCTTTTTTAGGTAAGTCAATTCTAACAAACACCCCCGCCCCCCCCCACCCCCGACCCTTTTAAATTCGTTTCTACGTCACTGCTATGTCAGTGATTTTCATGAATAAGAGACTGAATCAACTTGTATTAAAGATTGGACTGGGGGGTTGAATATACAAAATATACACTGTTCAAGGTCAAGGTCATGCTTGTTGAGTGAGGAGGTGTGTTTCAGAGCTTTTCTATTTTTTGTGGAATTAAGATATTCTCAGTGATATTTATGATGTGAAAATTGTCACAGATGTTTCTGACTTGCTTTTGTTAGACAAGAGGATAAAATAATTGCAAAAAAATAGTGAAATAAGTGTTTGCTATACCTTTTTCAAAATTGAAAAAAAGGTCCTGAGTTTGAGAAGTATTCATCTCATTGCTGGTGTTAACCTGGTCTACCTGTGTTCTACCTGTGTTCACCTGTACACCTGTTTTAATGGAGCATTAAAATGGCCACAAAGGAAATAAAGGACACAAAAGCTGGAAGATCAAACACCAAACAAACAATGGACAAAAGCAGATCTTCATTGTCACTGTCATCAGTCCCAGCTGAGGTCAAAGGCCAGAAAGTGTCCACAAAGCCAGCAGCAAAACAGAGAAGAATTTCATCAGCAGGAGAGGATGATCATTCAGAAATGGAGAACATCAAATGTACTCTTACCTCTATACAAGAAACCCTTAAAAAACAAGTGACCAAGGATGACATAAAAGATCTAGTCAAAAGTGCTATTGTGGAGGTAAAGGAGGAGCTAAAGAAGGAGATGAAGGAAGAGCTGAAGGAGGAGATCAAAGAGGAAATCAAGGAGGAGATGCTAAAGGAACTTAAAACAGAGATGAGTCGGGATCTGGAAGAAAATAAGAATCGCCTGGCCAGGAACACTCTAAGATGAGAAAACAACTCTCTGACAAGGTTGACAGCTTAATGATGGATAATGACACTAACATGGGTAATGTTTCTCAATTGAAAAACAGGATCACTACCTTGGAAAAACAGTTGAAAGAAATAAATGGAGTAGCCAGTACAGCCATCAGTATTGCAAATATGAACCAACAATACTCCATGAAAAATAACATCAAAATTTTGAATTGGCCAAAACGAAAGGGACAGAAGCTAAAGGAGGAGTTATGTGCGTTGGTGGCAGAAAAGAGAGGAGTCACTTTGGATTCAAGAGACATTCTGGCAATCCACAGAATTCCTACGAATGACAAGAATCACCCAAGACCTTTCATCTTAAAATTCAAAAGTAGTGAGGTGAGGAGATCAGTGATTGTAAAGAGAGAACAGCTAAAAGAGGACTTTATAATGCTGGATCACATAACCAACATGAACGCGCAGCTGCTGAGAAAACTGAGGGCAGAAGAGAGACAGCATTTCATGGATAGTGCGTGGTATTATAATGGACATATATATGTGTGGACTTACAGGGGAATCAACACGGGATGGATGTGACAGATGATATTGACAAAAAACTTCTTGGAATATAAATATATTATTTGAATGGTCCACAAACAGGAGGAGCTCGGAGGACAAGGGTGACATTTGCTTAAAGGCGAGGTATGCCTAAAAGATGTAAAAAGTTATTACCTTTTTGTAGTTTTCTATGTTTGAGCGTGTGTGTATGTTTGTATGTGCACTTTCCAATAATAGATGTATTTAATCAGAATAATAGTGTTGACAGTTTATCTGAGTTCTCAATGTCTTTCAAATCTATCAGTTTTTTACTTGATTTAGAATGTAGGGACTAACTGTTTACACATGTCAAAGGTTGAGAGCATAAATATTTTAAGTATGAATGTTAGAGGATTTTCATCAAATTGTCAAAAACGTAGGGATGTATTTAACTGGGTAAGAAATAAGAATGTTTCTATTATATGTCTTCAAGAAACTCATATTACAGAAGAAGTTGAGAGGTTATGGGAATCTGAATGGGGTTATAAATCGGTATTTAATAGTTATACTAGTAATTCTGCAGGAGTAGCTATTCTGTTTAAGAATAACTGTGAATTTCAAATCCACTCTATAGAAAAGGATCTGTCAGGTAGATCTATTATATAAGACATTACTGCAAATAATATCAGGTTCACGTTAGTCAACTTATATAGCCCAAATAAAGATAGACCAGAATTTTTCCATGATATATATACATAAGTAAATAAATTAGGAAATATGTCTATGATAATGTGTGGTGACTGGAATGTAGTTCAAGATCAAAAAAGGGACACATTTAATGTTAAGAATTTAAATAATCCACAAGCACAGAGAAAAATATTAGATATTAAGATGGAATTGGAGGTAGTAGATCCATGGAGAATTTGGAACGAAGAAAGTAGTCAATATACATGGAGAAGGTCAAATCCTATAATTCAAAGTAGAATTGATTATTTCCTTGTATCCCACAATATATTTAGTAGAGTACTTGATACTAAAATAATTCCTGGTTATAGAACAGCAATTATCCTGAAATTTAAAACAAATGATAACACTAGAGGGAAAGGGTACTGGAAAATTAATTCTCAACTCCTGTTTGAAAATGATTTTACAGATAGGGTAAGGAAAGTCATTAATGAAACCATAGACGAACACATGGTTTCGGGAGAAATATCCAAAACAGAGACCATTGCTTTTCATATTACTGATCAATTATTTTGGGAAATCTTGAAAATGAATATAAGATCATTGTCTATTGAGTACTCAACAGCAAGAGCAAAAAGATTAAAAGATTAAAATCTGAGAGCAAAATGCTAGAAAAAGAAATTTTAGATTCAGAAAATAAGGTAAATGTTGAAGGAAAGACAGAAGATTAATAACTTCTTGAAGAAAAAAATAAATCCTTACAAGATTCAAGAGAAAACTATATTGAGGGCTTAATGAAAAGGTCAAAAGCAACATGGTGTGAAAAGGGAGAAAGAAACACAGACTATTTTTGTAAGTTGGAAAAAAGAAATTTTGTTAATAAAACTATATCTGAACTTATTGATGCAGACGGGAATCATATAATGAATCAAGGTCTTCTACTAGATGAGCAAAGATCCTTCTTCTCCAATTTGTATACAAGTAAAAAAGAGTACTGTAATCAAGCATTATTAAATGAAAGCGCTTCCTAAACCATAATGTGAGGTTGTCAGAAATGCAAAAGGAGAATTGTGAGGGAATCTTAACACTTGCAGAGTGTACTGAAGTATTGAAAAAAATGAAAAACAAAAAATTACCAGGTTCTGATGGCTTTACTGTAGAATTTTATAAAATTTTTTGGAGGGATTTGGGAGTGTTTGTTCTTCGATCTCTAAATGAAGGATACCATACAGGAAAAGTGTCTTCATTCCAATCTCAGGGTATAATAACTTGTATTCCAAAAGAGGATAAGGATAGGCGATATATGAAAAACTGGCGACCTATTTCATTACTAAATGTAGACTATAAGATTGGCTCAAGTGCCATATCAAACTGTATCAAAAAGTTTGAATGATATTATCAGTGATACACAAAAGGGATTTATAAGGAGAAGATTTATTGGTGAAAATACTCGATTTCTATATGACCTTATTGACGATTTGAGAGAGAAAAATCAGGTTGGACTTCTTCTTATACTCTTTTGATTCTCTGGAATGGGATTTCATTGTCAAAGCACTAAAATCATTCAATTTTGGTGAATCTTTGATTAAATGGTTTATTACTTTTTTACTCCTCTAGTACCAGTTGTGTTATAAATAATGGCCATTTATCAGAATTCTTTAATCTTCTGAGGGGCTGCAGACAAGGAGATCCTTTAGCTCCGTATCTGTTTATAATCACAGTTGAATTACTCGCAATATAACTCAAGGAAAATGTAAATATCAAAGGTATTATTATTGAGGGGAAAGAAAACAAATTGGGGCAATATGCAGATGATTCATATTCACCACTAGATGGAAGTGGATCTTCTCGAAGAGAATGAGATTGACAAGAGAGTGTGATTGACAAGTTCGGTAGTGTATCAGGATTGAAACTTAATATATCTAAATCACAAACAATATGGTTAGGAAGTAAATCAGGTTCAGCAGAAACTCTATGTACAGATTTGGAAATTGGTTTGGGGAACTATAGTTTTAAAATTCTTGGAATAACTTTCACTAAAAACCTTGAGGATATGCTTAGAATAAATTTTCAAACAAAACTAACCTCTATTAAAAGATTGTTAGGATCATGGATAAAAAGAGATTTAACACCAATAGGGAAAATCAAAGTTATCAAGATTTTAGCTCTCCCTAAGCTTATACAATTATTTTCTGCCCTGCCGGACCCCCCAAAAGATCCTTTGGATGAAATAAACAGAATATTTTTTAAATTTATTTGGGATACAAGACAGAAAAGGTTAAAAGAAATACACTTATCGGAAGATATGAGGATGGTGGTTTAAACATGCTACACTTACAATCTTTCATTTCATATATCAAGTTAAAATGGGTAAAGAGGTATCTGACCAAAAAAGAAGGTGCATGGCAACATTTGCTAAAATGTATTTTCAAACTTGACAGTGTTGATTTCATTTTTTATTTATGTAAAGCAAAACTTCAAGAATTTGTTAAAACTACTGATAATAGTTTTTGGTAAGATGTTATTAAAGCATTGATAAAGATTAAGAGACGTCCTGAACATGTATTAGATTACCTGTAATTAGATATAAGAAATTTTGTGGATGTTAAAAAGTGGGAATTTTATACAAAATGGGTTGAAAACGGTGTTAAGAACTTGAATGACATAGTGTCAGAAAACGGAAAAATTAAATGTTTTAATGAAGTAAAAGATGTACTTGAAACTAATAATTTCTTAACCTATTATCATCTGATTTCAAAAATACCCTCAAAAATTAAAAGGCAGCTCATTCCTTTTAGAGAAATTAGAATTCCTGAAAATATTGAACCAGAAATATGTCTTGTACAAAAATTGTTATCAACAAATAATGTAAAATTTTTGTATCATATCTTGATAGAAAATGAGTTTATAGCCCCAACTTCAAAAAAAAGAAAAATGGGAAACTTTATTAGATGAGTAAATCTCAGAAAAAAAATGGAAATTCTATTTGGTAAATGCATCATTATGCACAAAAGAGACAAAAATAATTTATTTTCTTTATCGATCACTGATGAATCATATTGCTACCAACTCCTTTCTTCATAAAGTCAAGCTGTCAGAAAATAGTGTATGTACATTCTGTAATATTGAAACTGAGACAATAATTCACTTACTTTTTGATTGTATATATGTGATTGAATTTTGGAATGAATTAGTAAAATGGTTTAATGTCATTGAAAAAGATTATAAAATATCCAAAAGAACTGTTTTACTTGGTAATGTAGAAGGAAGTTGCTCAGAAAATTTTCTTATATTAGTTGCAAAAAAATTTATTTACTATTCAAGATCACAAGACAAAAGCCGTTATTTATTCATGCATTAAGATTATTTAAGTATTACAAAAACATAGAAAAATATTGTGAAAAGGTTTTTCA